>NW_026596147.1:2271720-2273977 GCF_907164565.1 Psammomys obesus
CTTCCTTCCTTCCTTCCTTCCTTCCTTCCTTCCTTCCTTCCTTCCTTTCTCTCCCTTCCTTCCTTCCTTCCTTCCTTCTTCCTTTCCTTTCCTTTCTTTCTCTTTTTTTTTTTTTTTTTGAGACAGGGTATTTCTGTGTAGCCTTGGCTGTCCTGGAACTCTCTCTGTAGATCAAGCTGGCCTCGAACTCAGAGATCCTCTTGCCTCTGCTTTCCAAGTGCTGGGAGTAAAGGTGTGTACCATCACTGCCTGTTTTTTGAGCATCAACTTGTTTTTTTTTTAAAACCAGTTTGACTTTTATTTTTACCCAGGACCATCATCTGATGTCACCATATGGAATTGTTTTGTTGCTTAGTTTCTGAGAGAGAGAGAGAGAGAGAGAGAGAGAGAGAGAGAGAAAACAAACAAAAAACACAAAACTATGCTAGCTTAGAACTGGCTCATTATTTGGTCCAAATTTCATATTCAAACTACAAAAACAATTTTCCTTCAAAAGGAAAGCACACACACACACACACACTGGAAAAAAAAATAAAAATGAAGCTGATGCTATTGCAGCATTATGTAGCAAGACAGGGAAATGTATACACACAACATGTTGACATTCACATTAACATCTGAAGAGGAAAAACCAAAACCCCTCAATGTCCTTACATCAGAAAACCAAACAAACCAAACAACAACAAAAACAAAGAAGCAGCGGTCTACAATTCTTGTAATGACTGCTGAACACACTCTGCCTTTTTCTTTAGAGGTGCGCCAGGACAGGCAGTTTCTCAATATTCGTGCTTCATGGCAAGCTTGTATGCAGTTTCTGAAAATTGCTGGGCACCGTTCTTCATGTCTTCTGTCTTCTCCTCTGCTCAGCCTAACCGTTCCCCACGCTCATTCAAGGCCTGGCTTGCCTTCTGTACTGCACTGGTCACACTATCAGCTGCTGAATGGAGGATGCTGTTTCCTCCCATAATTTTGTACTGCCAGTTACTAAATTCTGGCTTCCTTTGTCTGTGAGGTACCTCTGGCAGGTGTGGTGGAGGATTTGGAAGAAGGTGCACTTTTCTGAGGCAGTGGTAGCAACCCACTGGTCAAAGGCATTTTCAAACAACAAATCAAACTCTGCAGAATCTCGATTATGATCAGTACCATTAACCTGGTGAAGCTGCTCAAGCATCGATTGGGATCTTCGGACAAATGATGTGGAGCCCACAAACTGTTTGACCTTCGTGATAGATGCCTATGTGGGTTTCTTGTTTGTTATTTTAGTCATATCTTAGGTCTGGTTCATCTTTCCTCACGCTGCCAATTCCTCTCCTGCCCAGCTCCCTCTGAGTCCTCCCACTCACTTCCAGCATCAACTTCTTAACAGAAGAAACTCAAATGGCTGAGAAGCACTTCGAAAAAATGTTCAACATCCTAGTCACCAGGGAAATGCAAATCAAAACTACTTTCAGATTTCATCTTACACCAGTCAGAATGGCCAAGATCAGCAGAACAAATAGTCATTTGTCCTTGTGGGGAGCATGTGGAGTTGGGGGAACACCCACTGCTAGTGGGAGTGCAAACTTGAACAACCACTATGGAAATCAGTTGGTGGTTCCTCAAGAAGCTAGAAATTGATCTAACTCAAGATTAAGCTATATCACCTTGGTTATATACATAGAGGCCTTCATCCTACTACAGATACACTTGTTCAACCACGTTCATTGCTGTTCTATTTTTAACAGTCAGAAACTGGAAACAGCCTCGAAGCCCCTCAACAGAGGAATGGATAAAGAAAATCTGGTTCATTTACACAATAGAATATTACTCAGCTGTTAAAAAAATTAATCATGAAATTTGCAGGTAAATAGATGGAACTAGAAAAAAAAAATCACCCTGAGTGAGGTAAACTGGACCTAGAGAAAAATTGCAGCACCATGTATTCATTTATATGTGGATGCTAGCTGTTAAGTAATTGCTAAGCAAGCTACAATCCATTTTACCACAGAGGTTAGGTATAGAGTAAGAGACTGGGAGAAGAGACAGATCTCCCTAGGAAGAATAGTTATGAAATCTAAGAATAGAATAGATAGTTATGGATGAATGAGGGGAGGGAGACTGGAATGGGGAATGGAAGAAAAGAGGTGGGTGAGGGAGGAAATACAAGGAAGGACTTCTAAAACTAAGGGATATTTGGGGTTGTAAGGAAGCCTAATACAGTAGAAGCTTACACACACACACACACACACACACACACACACACACACACACACACACA
>NW_026596147.1:2273987-2366006 GCF_907164565.1 Psammomys obesus
ACACACACACACACACACACACACACACACACACACACACACACACAAAGGTGATCTAGATAAAATCCACCAAAGAATAGAGGAGTCAGAGTCCTAATTGGATATCTTCCATCACCAAAGAGCTTCCAGGACTGGGAATGGTTACATCTAACTAAGTTGTTGGCCAAAGGGTCCAAAGGAAAGACTCTACCTAGCATTGTATCAAAGCAGATACTGAGACTCATAAACTTTGGGCAGAGTGTAGGGAATCTTAGGAAAGAAGGGGGAGATAGTAAGACCTGCAGAGGACAGGAGCTCCACAAGAATAGCAAACAAGGGCACAGGGGTCTTTTTTGAGACTGATAATCCAACTAAGGACATTCATGGATATAACCTAGAACCCTTGCTCAGATGTAGCCCATGGCAGCTCAGTATCCAAGTGGGTTCCCTAGTAAGGGGAACAGGGACTGTCTCTGACATGAACTCAGTAGCTGGCTCTTTGATGAGGGAGCAGCTTTACCAGGCCACAAAGGAGGACAATGCAGCCAGTTCTGATGAGACTGGTAAGCTAGGGTCAGATGGAAGGGGAGGAGGATCTCCCCTATCTGCAGACTTGGAGAGGGGCATAGGAGGAGATGAGGGAGGAAAGGTGAGATTGGGAGGGGAGGAAGGAGGGGCCTACAGCTGGGATACAAAGTGAATAAACTGTAATTAATATACAAAATAAAAAAAATAATTAAAAAAGGGTCTAATTGGGTTCCCTAAACAACTCAGGCTAGTGCCAAGGTTATTGTTTGGCCTGTACAAAATACCTTATTACTGAAGACAACAACTGCATAATTCATTTAACATGGAGAGTTTGAGCTGGTGCCTACCTAGAGCCTTTACTCCTGTGGATCAGTGTTCATGGTACTGGAAGGATGTCTGCTCACTATCAAAGGAGAAAAGTAAACACCAACGCAGCTACAAACCCTTTTCTCTACAATGGTGACCTGCTGGCAAGACGCACCAGTGCAGCGGTGTAGAAGGCTGGTGAGAGCAGTAAGCAACCAATGTCTGGTTTATTTAAGGCCTACTCCATGAGATGGAACTGCTAAGGTGTCCAAGAACCTGGAAGTAGATAGGCCAGGGACCTAGCGGAAAACTAAACACTATTGTTCCGCTAAAGGAATATAGCAATATAATGACACCCAATGACAATCTACTGTAATCACAGTGCCGTTGTTTGGCCATTATCAGAGAAACTTCCTCCTGCAGCAGATGGGAAAAAGTACACAGGCCCACTGCCAGACACTTTGGAACACCAAGTATTAAATGGAATGCCTCCATTAACTCCCTCCCCCAGGGCTCAGTGAATCCCATAGAAGAGGTGGTGGAAAGCATGTTAAGAGTGAGAGGGGATAGAGGACACCAACAAATCAAGCATGGCTGATGCACATAAGAACTCACAGAGACTGGTAGCATGCACAGGGCCTGCAAAGGTCTGCACTGCACGGGTTCCTGGAGCTGAAAGGTAGAGTGGACACATACCTCCATCCCTAACCTAAAAGCCATCTTTAACTGGTAACTACTTACAAATAAAAACTTAATTTTCTCTAAAAGTTAAGTGTCTCACTGGTGAACCACTGTTCCACTGTTAAGAGTAGGTTCCATGTCCAGCAATAGGCAGCCTACATAAAAGGTAGTCAGTGGCATTTTTGGAAGTTCTTTGTTTCATAATACTGAGTCAAAACAAGGCATTCTTTTTTTTTTTTTTTTAACTAACCTTACAGATCCTATGCTTATATATTATGGCTTCAGATTTTGTGTTTTAATGAGATTCCTCTATGTGCAAACATGCGTATCTCTGTTATGTGTTTCTCGTGCTTTTTCTTTGGTTGATTCTTGTGTTTGTTTTGTTCTATTCTGACATTTGTTTTTGTTTCATTATATTATATTTCATTATTGTTCTCCAGGTGCCTGTCTGTTTTCTAAGGACACAGAAAGGGTGGGGATCCTAATGGGTGGGAAGGAAGAGAGGAACTGGGAGGAGTAGAGGGAGGAGAACTGTAATCAGATATACTGTATGGAAAAAATCTACTTTGAATAAAAGAAACAACCCAAAACAGTAAGTAAGTAAGTACTGTTAAGTATAGTTCTTGCTCATGAGATGTCAAGCCGTGTTTCTTAAAAAACTAACTGTTTGAAAGTCACTGACTCAAGATTTTATCATAGGGGAATGAAAGTAATTACCTCTTCTTGGGAGAATAGCTAATTTATTGCCAAGTAATACACCAAGGCACTATATTATTATTACTAATTATTTTTATTATTTTTGGTCTGTGTGCTTAAATGTAGTAGTGTAAGAGTGTGAGGTGTATGCATGTATGTGTATATTCCTACACATCTGAAGGCTGTCTTCCTCTGTTACTCTCCATCTTATTCCTTTGCGCATGGCTCAGTGAACCTGGAGTTAGACTGGAGGTCAGCAGGCCCACAGCGCCGGCATTATAGGCCTGTGCAGCCTCATCCGGCTGTTCTGCCGCTGCTGCAATCTGACAGGTCCCATGCTGATGCTGCAGTGTTCTTGTCAATGAGCCATCTCTCTAGCCCTGATGCATGCTGTGCTGAACTGGACACACCACTGTTGCTGGACAGCTGCTACTTCAACTTCTCTTCCGGCTTTTTCTTTTTTTTTAAAGATTTGTTTATTCGTGTATCTTATGTAGATGGACACTCTGTCTTCATTTACACATCAGATCCCATTACAGATGTCGTGAGCCACCATGGTTGCTGAGAATTGAACAGGCCCTCTGTAAGAGCAGCTAGTTCTTGATACATTACAGTGGAGTATTTTCTAAAATTGGTGTATCTTTAATTAAATTTGTTTATACTGTTTTCTTTCATACACTGAAACTTACAGTTCTAAAAAGATATTTAATGAGAAATACCATTATTTACTATTTTAGGCACAAATTGTCAGTAACACAGCTAAATTAGCATTCTCTATGTCCTCTTATCAGTCTCTAAAGGTTCTGAACCAATTTATGTGAAAAAGATGCTACTGAAACACCCTGAGATTTGCTTTTTTTTTAAAAAAAAAACCCAACAAGTAAATGCAAGTGTCCTTATCTTTTCATGAAAAATAAGACGACACGGCCTCAACGGTGGACAGAAACCAGACTGGGAAAGGTCCTCCTTTTTGTTGCATTGTATTGATATCTTTATAGGGTTTTAAGAGCATTCTGAATTTTTTCCAATTTAACGTATAACACTATTGAAATCTACCTTTATTGTCATATTACTAACTTTAGAGAATGTGCTTTTGCTGACAATGATTTCTGTTAAACTGGCAGAGCACCTTTATAAGTAACAGTACTTACGTCTTGAAAAACTGGTTCCCACTGTTCTCTTGGCCCAATTGCATCCGAACGCCCAACAACAAGCCCGTCTGAGTTTATACCAAGATATTTTCCATAGCCAGATTTCAAGGCAATTCTTTGGTTTAATGAAAAAGGTAAATGTTAAAAACTGAGAGTAAGCAGCACTCAGAGAGGCAAAAGCAGGTGGATCTCTGTGAGTTTGAGGTCAGCCTGGTCTACAAAGTGAGTCCAGGATAGCCAAGTCTACACAGAGAAACCCCCTGTTTTGAAAAACAAACATCAATAACACCAAAACAAAAAACTTGACAGTAAGAATTTAACTATAGAATAAAAAAAAAAATAATGTATGTACTTACATATTTGTGTGTATGTATATGCATATATAGTAATAAATCCAGACCAGACATGTTTAGAGTGGATATTATATTCTCTACTTATAACCTTACATTTTGCTTTCTGATCTAATCATTACATAGTATCTTATATATATTATACAGTATCTTATATAGTCATCTTTATTGTCCTATCGTAGATATATAAGTCATCTTTTATGTTATTATAAAAAATCTTACTGATTTCTCTGTTTTATATATATATAAAACTGTTAATTTATCTTTAGAAGAGATTCCTAGAACAGGAAGCCACTGGATTGAAAATTATCAACTTATGATTGTAAAACAGGGTCTTTTTTAGTAACTCAGGCCAACTCCTACCAGGCTTGGTGATAAGAGCACAGATGTTAAAATTTTAGTTTTTCAACCTACTTTCAAGAAAAAGCTATAAAAGCTTACCTTCTCACCACAAAGTAAGAGCGATTTTATTGAGGGAGAGAGGTGCTGGGAACTAAAATCACCAACCTAATTCTCTAAACTATGCACCTACCTAAAAATTATGTCAACCATGTACTTCTGAAAAAGTATACCCTGGTTATGGTGGCATGTGCCTTTAGTCCTAGCACTGAAGAGGCAAAGACAGTTGGATCTCTGTGAGTTAGGGGCCATCTTGGCCTACAGAGTAAGTTACAGGCCAGCCACAGCTACATAGTAAAACCCTGATCCTCCTGACTCTTGTCCCTTATGTCTGGTATTAAAGGCAGCCATTACCACACATGGTTAAGTGAAATTAAATTTTAAGGCTTTAAAATACAGTTCAACTAAAGCTTACCTGGAATCAGATAATTTGACAGCAGTAAACTGCTCTGGAGGACTGGGGCCCTCATCAACTATAGGAAACAAAAATGGAAAATAAATATTTGTTATAAATATATTATATATTTTCTGCTTTAAAAACTAGTTTTTTTTTCCTCCAAATTACACACAATGATATTACAATATTTGGATACACTAAAATACTATACTAAGACATAATTTCTTTTTTTTAATTAATTTTTATTTTTTTATATTAATCACAGGTTATTTGCTTTGTATCTCTGCTATAGCCCCCTCCCTCATTCCCTCTCAATCACACCCTTCCTCCCTCCCTCATCTCCTCCCTGCTCCTTTCCAAGTCCACTGCTAGGGGATGTCCTCCTCCCCTTCCATCTGACCCTAGCTTATCAGGTATCTTCAGGACTGGCTGCCATGTCCTCCTCTGTGGCCTAGCAAGACTGTTCCTCCCTTGAGGGGGGGGAGGTAAAGGAGCCAGTCGTTGAGTTCATGTCAGAAATAGTTCCTGTTCCCCTTACTAGTGAAACCCACTTGGTTACTGAGCTACCATGTGCTACATCCAAGCAGGGGTTCTAGGTTATATCCTTATATGGTCCTTGGTTGGAGAAACAGTCTCATAGACTTTTACACAAACTTTGTAACATTTTACTGACAGGCCCTGCCATCACTGTGTCACTATTCATCCCCCACACAAACCTTCTCGATGTGGCGCTCCCAGTGTAAACAGACCATTGTCCAGTGCATGGATATAGGCTCCTTTATCCATTTCAATGGCAATGGTTCCTGAAATCTCCCCAAAGTTGGACACAGTCCACCAGATTCCTACAAAAAAAAAAAAAAAAAAAAAAAAAAAATTCAAGATTTAACTTTTTTATTTTAGGGTCACCCAAAGGTTTTCTGTTGTTTTTTTCATTATACTTACTTTTAAAAGCCTGTATCTGACAATCATAAAAATCACTACAGAGAAACCTGGCTTATTCTTTATTGACTTCCTCCTAACTGTACCACCTTTTATCACTGTACAATCTTTAGCACTTGACATTGACATAATCCTAAACCATATTCATACCTTAGCAGTTTTGCATGAACCTGTTTGTTTATATGGGTGGATTCTTGTGATTAACATCATAGTCAAGATCACTCTTACCACATGCAAAATACAAGATGGTAAGAGAATAGTGTCTGTGACTGTAGACTCTATCCTTGCATACTTTCCAGTGGCAATGTCTGTATGAGTTCAACAGAGGTACTTCCCAGCAATGCAGTGTCTCCTTTTCCTCAGTGCTTGTCTGAGACTAATACCAAGTTCTCCATGTACTAAGGCTTTCCTGCACACCTACAACAAAGCTTTATGCTTTTCATAGTGTATAAAACCTACTTGGTTAACAGCACCAAGTAGGTATGACAGGCCTTTAGAATTATGGGTCAGGCTCTGTCTCCTAAGGAGTTTCTGTTCCACTCCACAGTTCTGATGATAAGGACGAACAGTAGTGACATCTACTGAGCTTGTGAAGAGAAGGCTCTGATGAGCAGGAAAAGACTTCAAGCGGACACTAACAGAAGCTAACTTTTCATAAAATAAGGAACTGAAGTGGCTCACCCACAATATCAAGTTGGGCTTCCTCATCTTCTTCTCGTTTTCTCTTCTTATCTTTGTTCTTTTTCTTTTTACTGAAAAAAAAAAAAAAGATATACACATGAATTTGGACATACTGATATATGTGTTAAAACTTACAGGATGAAAACTCAGGAGTCATACCAGCTATATCCTGACTTACAGAAAAATTATCTTTAATAATTTACAGATATTTTATTTAAAATTCTGACAAGCTGCTTTTGCCCCTGTGTTTACATTGCTCCATTAAAAGCACAATCTATAGACACTGCTTAAAGAAGCAACTTAAGCTTTTCTTTAAGCAACTTAAAGAAAAACAAAACAAAACAACCCCCAACATCCCTAATTTCTCTGTCAATCAATTTCCCCACTTACAAGGATAATAATGGGCCCAATTCCAAGGTTATTATGAGGATTATGAGTGAGTATGTGTCTTCTTCTATTGCTGAAGAATGGAAAGTGCTAAGTTTTGGTCAACTTAACACAAGCTAGAGTCATTTGCAAAGAGGGACCCTCAACTGAATAAATGCACCCACCAGATTTTGGCCTGTAGGTAAACCTGTGGGATCATTTTCTTGATTAATGATTGATATAGGTGGGCCTACCTCTTAGTGGGCAGTGAGTGGGTGGCCTAGAGTTGTGTGAGAAAGCCAGCCAGCCAGCCAGCAAGCAACAGTTCTCCATGGCCTCTGTATTGGTTAGATTCTTGCTTTGAGTTCCTGCCCTCGTTATGGACTCAAGATGTAAGCTGAGACAAACCCTCTCCCCAGCCCATGAATTTTGTCAGGGTGTCTTAACACAGCAACAGAACCCCTGAGGAGCCTCAATGGAAAACATTTTTCAGAAAGCTAAACACCGAGTTACTATACATACTTAGGTGAATATATAAAATATGTATTTACAATATATTACATATATATTGTGTGTGTATATATATATCTCCAAGGGAAATGAAAAAAGTATGTCCACAAAACCCAGCATATTGATAGCAGTATTATCTCAAAACACTTATCAAATGAAGAAAGAACAGAACATGCAGTCAACATACAGAAAGAAAACCATTCAGCCATAAATTAAAACTAATACACAGCACCACAGTACGGCTGCCTCTCAAATCAAAATGAAATAAGCTATGTGCAGTGACACACGCTTTTATTCCCCCCCTCCCCCGCCCAACCCGGGCATGTGGGAGGCTGAGCCAGGTGGACTTCTCTCTCGGAGTTCCAGGTCCCCACCAGGGCTACATAGTGAGATCCTGACTCAACAACAACGTAAATGAAAGAAGCCGCTAGTGGGGTGGCCGTGGAGGCTAGCGCGGCCCCGGCCCCCAGGGATGATGCACAGAACCGAGACTCGCGCCCGAGCTCCGCCTCACCTCTTAGCCTTTGTGCCCTTGAGCACGAGTTTGGTGGATTTCACATAGGAATATTCGGCCATGGTTCGGCACTCTGAAGTGGAAGCCTCTGGTAGAGCGCCTGTGGGCCGGAAGGAAGACGTGGAGAAGGAAGGAGAGCGGCCGCAACGGCAAGAGCTGAGGGAGGCTGTCTGAAATCCTCCGCCTTCTTCAACCCAAGGCTACAAATCTCCCACTTCCTGTTTACAGTGGTCGAGGCGCTACGGCGGCCGCTGAGGGTCCAATCGCGTCAGCGTGCTGATGGGAAGACCCGGATGTTCGGACTTTTTCCAACAGGCAAGGGGAACAAAGGCGCACCCTTGTGGAAGCGAAGGTTTCTAACAGCTTCTTGCAGCTAACGCTGCGGAGAGCAGGCTGGGATTTGATTGAGCCAAATGTTGAAATGAACAAATCTGTCTGCCTACTCTCTTTGCATTGGACAAAGCCGGATGCTCCAGGCAGCCACCCAGGGCGGGGCCTGCGCAGGGTAACCGGGATTTATGTTCTGTGGAGGTGTAGGTCACAGCCTTGGCCTGGGGCAACTTTGTAAACTACTCAGTCCCACAGTTGTTAATTGTATTGTTTCACTAGGGAGCTGTGAGTAAAGCATTTGGGGAGTGATGTAATGCATACTAGTTAAATACTGGCTACTACCACAAGTGCTGAAGAGACTTTCCTTCTTGACATGTAAGACAAAATAATCCATGTTCCCGTGTACTTAAATTCTTGATCTAGTGACTCGCATATTTCTTTTGCCTCCTCTAATCTTTCAAACAATGTCGTAATCCCTCCCATTCCAAACCATCCTTCTCAGACATGGCTTTTGTGTGATCTTTGTTTGTTTGTTTTTAAACAAGATAAACAAACAAACAAAAAACAAACCTCTTTTAATCTTGCAAGAGAAACTTGGATGTTGTTAGAGTCAAAATGGACTGGCTTAGTCCTGAAGATACCTGACAAAACAGAGTCATATGAAAGGGGAGGAGGTCCTCCCCTATCAGTGGACTTGGAAAGGGGCAGGGAGGAGATGAGGGAGGGAGGGCGGGATTGGGGAGGGAATGAGGGAGCGGGATACAGCTGGCATACAGAGTTAACAAAATGTAACTAATAAGAAAAATAAAATTTAAAAAAAAAATGGACTGGCTTTGTCAACACTTCATACATTTAGGAAGTAATGATTCTTACCTGTTGTTGCTTGCAAGAAACTATCACCAAAGCCATTGCCTGAATCCCAAGCTTGCACAGAGGCCGCCACTGCCTCAAACACATATGCAAGGACTTCTCCCTATTCAGCAAATACGGGGTCTGTTATTAACAAACCATCCAAGAAGTACTGCTTTAAAATATCTGATTAACTTCCTTTGTCTTGTCCTTTCTGGTGCTGGGGATCTGGCCTTAGGATAAGAAGGGAGTTAGGAATGGGACATGCAGCTTAGGGCAAGGACCTGGAAAACTGCCCAACCAGCAATGTTTTTGGTTTTCCCAAGAGTACCAGAAGGGAGCCCTGATGTATTGTCACCTCCTGAAAGGGTACCCTTACATGGAGACCATCCTGAGGGTGTGACTAAAGCTCCAAATACTCATCGCTTCTGGGAGTGGATTTCTGGATTTTCATGTGAAAATGATTTTAGTTCATCCTCTAAATGATGTTAAGGTTATGCCCCAGCCGTCTTGATCAGAGCTCTAAAGAAACCTGTTATGGAAGAGAACCACTTTGGTATGGACAGTAAAATAGAATCTACCTTTGTTCTTAGGTGGAGAGCTGAGAGGAGACCTCAGTTTCCCCTGTAACTTTTGGTACCTACTGCACAGCATCCCAAGTTTTTTGATAACACCAGTTCTCTACCACTGAGCTAAATCCTTGGCTCCTGTTCTCTTCATTCTCATGTTTAAAAATTGTCCGGTGCCTCAGCCTCCTTGAGAATACTCACACTATGCCCTGTAAATGCTTTGAAGAATATTTATTTATTTTTTTCTAGACTGACATTCTCCTACCTATTTATATAAGGGACCTCATTTTCTTGGCCAGCACAGGGAGATGATTCTATTATTAGTTAGTAACTATTATAATATTTTAATATTATAAAAACTTTTATGTGGGTAAGTCTTTTGCCAGCATGTATACCTGTTCATCATGGCCTGGTGCTTGAGGAGGGTGGGAGGGCACATTGGTTCTCCTGGATCTGGAGTTACAGCTGTGAGATGCCATGTGGGTGCTGGGTCTTCTGAAAGAGTAGCCAATGTTCTTAACCGGTGGTGATCCATTTCTCCAGCCCATATTGCTGATCTCTCGTCAACCCCATACTTAGTCCTTGACATTATACTGAGTTACTGGGAAATTTTCACTGCCCCGTTTTGCTTTTTCTGCTTAGAACACTGTCATTTATTTATTTATTTTTTACTTGCTCTTCCAAGTTTCTAAGGCTGGCGGTGACAAGGATCCTATTGTAGTTTCCAATGCTCTTGTTCATAAGAATCGTGGTAGTTACTAGGCTCCTCCCCTAGCGAGTATTCACATTGTACACATTAGGGCATATGCAGTATTGATGAGAGTCACAGATGATTATAGTCAAGCAAATACTCACCTAAAACTTCTGTTTTTATCACTTACAGTTAAAGACACCTCTCCTGTTTCTGGTTTAGAATGAAAACATGTTTGTAAAGAGAATTGCGTGACTATACATGTTATGGAGCGTTACAGTGTCTACGTGTACTGTAATACATTGTATATTTCTGTCATGTTTACACTTGAAAGAGGGTCAGAGTGCTATCAGAACAACCATGCATTAAGAAAAGGATGAGGAAATAAGCAGGGGGAGGCCAAGATGGCGGCACCAGGAAAACACTTCATCTAAGAAGCAGGACAACATTTTCCGTGCAGTGACCAAGAGACTGAACTTTGGGCCCTAAAACAACAGCAATCGTGTTTCCCAGGTGAGAGGAAACCCCCACGGCGTGGGAATCAGGTGGGTCCACACTCAGGTCACCCAGCCAGAACCCGGAAGAGATCCCGGGTCGCTCAGGCACTAGGTCCCCAGACCAGAGCCAGACGCCTGCGTGTCCTGATCACCTTCCCAGGCTGATCGGTGGGCACAAAAACACCAGAGACGGGGAGTCCCAGTCGCGAGAAAAACCCACAGGGAAAGAAAGCAGCAGGATTGGCCACGGGTCACCCAGTCTTTCTCTGGAAAAAGTCTTGCAGACTGAGGGTACCCGCTGCCATCACAACTGAGCTCCTGCCACCAGCACGGAGTGGCCGCTCTCTAGCACAGACTGAGCTGCGCACCATAGTACAACAGACACAGGTAGTTCCTGTTGGGAGAGGGCCCCACAGGGAAGGAAGGAAACAGTACTGACTTGGGTTACCCAGGCTTTACCTGGGGAAAGTCTCTCACAGACCGGCAGGTACAAGCCCCATCACTGAACTGGCCCCAGGCCGGAAGCACAAAGAGTAGTTGGGCACCCAGCTCCTGCAGACTAGCAGGCAGGCACGCAGAGACCTGCTTTGTACCAACTATTCCTCACAGACAGAACTGTGTGCCCCAGGACACTAGAGATTTGGTGTCACTGTCTGGAGAAATCCTCACAGGTAACTAAGCAAAGGGGACCGACCTAGGCCACCCAGGAAAACATCCCACAGACTGACCCAACCCAGGGACCTGCTGTGCACCAGATAGCCTGCTGTTACCAGGAGAGCAGTACTCACCAGCTACAGATTACTGCTTGGGTACTGGGGCACAGGGCCCCAACCTCAGACCTTCAAAAGCCCGGGATCCCCGAGATCAACCCCCAGATACTGCTCCATGGGGCAACCACTTATCCTTAACAAAACTGACCAAACTACGGGACACACAGGTTACAGCAGCAGATCACTAATATCACAGCAAGAAACTGGGCAGCTGTCTTCAGGACTTCTCCTGGTAAAAGGAGAGCCCTCTCAACTAATAAGGACCACAGTTACCATTCAGGTCTCTACGCCTAAGGTAAGCAGTGGCAACTCCTGAAAAACACCAGCCATCCAGTGACTATACCCAAAAAGCTGAGAAGGCTTCCTTCAGAAAAAACCATCTTCCTGCCAAAGGGATTCTCTCCACCACAGGATTCCAGGAAAAACCAGAAACCAACTTCAAAAACCTAAGATGGGTAGAGGCCAGCGTAAAAGTTCAAACAACAAAAGCCAGAGCAATATGGCATCTCCAGAACCCAGTTATCCAGGGACAGGTAGCCCTAGACACTCCAGCATAATTGAAATGCAAGAAGAGGACCTAGCATCT
Source organism: Psammomys obesus (assembly GCF_907164565.1). Classification (NCBI taxonomy): domain Eukaryota; kingdom Metazoa; phylum Chordata; class Mammalia; order Rodentia; family Muridae; genus Psammomys; species Psammomys obesus. Next base: position 2,285,777 of record NW_026596147.1, read on the forward strand.
ATGATCACGAGGAAGATAGCAGAGGAAACAAATAAAATGTGTAAAGAAATAGAGGAAGATAAAAACAGTTTATGGCCATCTGTAAAGAAATAGAGGAAGTTGCAGCCAAACAGTTAGTGGCATATAGAGAGGAAATGCTTAAATCACTGAATGAAATAAAAGAAAAAGAGGCTTGTTCAAACAAACAGATGAAGGAATTGATGGAAAAACAGGAAAATACAGTCAGACAAGTGAAGGAAATCAACAAAATGGCTCAAGACCTGAAGATAGAATTGGAAAAATTAAAGAAAACACAAATGGAGGAAATTGTGGAAAGAAAGAACTTAGGAAAGAAAACAGGAACCACAGAGGTTAGCATAACCAATAGACTACAAAAGATGGAAGAAAGAATCACAGGTGTGGAAGATACAATGGAAGAAATAGATGTATCTGTCAAAGAAAATGTTAAATCTAAAAAATTCCTGACACAGACTGTCCAAGAAATTCAAGACAACATAAAAAGACAAAACCTAGGAATAATAGGTATACAGGAAAAAGAAGATTCCCTGCTCCAAGGACCAGAAAATATTTTCAACAAAATCATTGAAGAAAATTTCCCCAACTTAAAGGAGAGAGCAATAAGAATTCAAGAAGCCTACAGAATACCCAATAAATTAGACCAGAAAAGAAAATCCTCCCGCCACATAATAATCAAAACAGTAAGTATACAGAACAAAGAAAAGATACTAAAAGCTGCAAGGGAAAAAGGCCAAGTAACATATAATGGCAAACCCATTAGAATCACACCTGACTTCTCAACAGAGACTATGAAAGCCAGAAGGACCTAGACAGATATCATGCAGACCCTAAGAGAACACAGATGTCAGGCCAGGCTACTATACCCAGCAAAATTCTCAGTCCTCATAGATGGAGAAAACAAGATATTCAATGACAAAAATAAATTTCAACAATACCTACACACAAATTCAGCGTTACAGAAGACACTAGAAGGGAAAATACAACCCAAGAAAACTAGCTACTTTCAAGAAAACACAGGAAATAATTAACCTCACTACAGTAAAACAAAGAGCAACCAAACATACAACCTTATGACCACAGGCAACATCAAAATCAAAGGATCTAACAGCCACTGGACATTAATCTCTCTCAACATCAATGGACTCAATTCTCCAATAAAAAGACACAGACTAACAGAATGGATGCATAAACAAAACCCAGCAATCTGTTGTATACAAGAAACTCACCTAAGTCATAAAGATAGACATTACCTGAGGGTAAAGGGATGGAAGACAGCTTTCCAAGCAAATGGACCCAAGAAACAAGCAGGAGTAGCCATTCTAATAGCTGATAAAATAGACTTTCAACCAAAAGTAATCAAAAGAGATGGGGAAGGACACTTCATACTCATCAAGGGAAAACTCCAACAAGAAGACATCACAATCCTGAACATCTATGCCCCAAATACAAGGGCATCCACATTTGTAAAAGAGACATTGATAAAATTTAAACCACACATAGATCCCCACACAATAATAGTGGGAGACTTCAACACCCCACTCTCAACAAAGGACAGGTCAACTAAACAGAAATTAAACAAAGAAACAATGTCTCTAACAGAGGTCATGAATCAAATAGACCTGACAGACATTTACAGAACATTACACCCAAACACAAAAGAATTTACCTTCTTCTCAGCACTCATGGAACCTTCTCCAAAATACACCATATAGTTGGTCACAAAGCGAACTTCAACAGATACAAGAAGATTGAAATAATTCCTTGTATCCTGTCTGATCACCATGGAATAAAGCTGGACCTCAACAACAACAGAAATAACAAAAAGCCTACACACACATGGAAACTGAACAATTTGCTGCTAAATGACAGCTGCGTCAGGGAAGAAATAAAGAAAGAAATTAAAGTCTTCCTAGAACTCAATGAAAACGAAGACACAACATACCTACACCTGTGGGACACAATGAAAGCAGTGCTAAGAGGAAAGTTCATAGCACTAAGTGCCTTCAAGAAGAAATTTGAGACAGCTCATTCAAGCAACTTAATGGCTCGCTTAAAAACCCTAGAAAAAGAAGAAGCAGACACACCAAAAAGGAGTAGACAGCTAGAAATAATCAAACTCAGGGCTGAAATCAATCAATTAGAAACAAAAAGAACAATTCAAAGAATCAATGAAAACAAGAGCTGGTTCTTTGAGAAGATCAACAAAATAGACAAACCCTTAGCCAAGCTAACTAAAAGGCAGAGAGACACCATCCAAATAAACAAAATCAGAAATGAAAAGGGGGATATAACTTCAGACACTGAGGAAATTCAAACAATAATTAGGACTTAATTCAAAAGTCTATACGCAACAAAATTTGAAAATCTAAATGAAATGGACAATTTTCTTGATTGGTTCCACTTACCAAAGCTGAATCAGGACCAGGTAAATCAATTAAATAGTCCTATATCCCCCAAGGAAATAGAAGCAGTAATCAAAAGTCTCCCATCCAAAAAAAGCCCAGGACATGATGGTTTCAGTGCAGAATTCTACCAGACATTCAAAAAAGAGCTAACTCCAGTTCTCTTCAAACTATTCCACAAAATAGAAACAGAAGGAACATTACCAAACTCATTCTATGAAGCCACAGTCACCTTGGTACCTAAACTTCACAAAGACCCAACAAAAAAAGGGAACTTCAGGCCAATCTCCCTTATGAACATTGATGCAAAAATACTCAACAAAATACTCGCAAACCGAATACAAGAACACATCAAAGATATCATCCACCATGACCAAGTAGGCTTCATCCAAGGTATGCAGGGGTGGTTCAATATACGGAAATCCATCAATGTGATCCACCACATTAACAAACTGAAAGAAAAAAAAAAACACATGATAATCTCCCTAGATGCTGAAAAAGCATTTGACAAAATCCAACATCCATTCATGTTTAAAGTATTGGAGAGATCAGGGATACAAGGCACATATCTAAACATAGTAAAGGCGATATACAGCAAGCCTATAGCCAACATCAAACTCAATGGAGAGAAACTTAAAGCAATCCCACTGAAATTAGGGACAAGACAAGGCTGCCCACTTTCTCCATATCTCTTCAACATAGTGCTGGAAGTCCTTGCTAGAGCAATAAAACAGTTGAAGGAGATCAGGGGGATACAAATTGGAAAGGAAGAAGTCAAATTATCACTATTTGCAGATGATATGATAGTATATGTGATGACCCCAAAAACTCTACCAGGGAACTCCTACAGCTGATAAACACCTTCAGCAAAGTGGCCGGATACAAAATTAACTCCAAAAAATCAGTAGCCCTCCTGTATACGAAAGACAAAAGGGCTGAGAAAGAAATTAGGGAAACAACACCCTTCACAATAGTCACAAATGACATAAGGTACCTTGGAGTAACTCTGAACAAGGAAGTCAAAGACTTGTATGAAAAAAAATTTCAAGTCTCTGAAGAAAGAATTAGAAGATATCAGAAGATGGAAAGATCTCCCATGCTCATGGCTTGGCAGGATTATCATAGTAAAAATGGCTATCTTACCAAAAGCAATCTACAGATTTAATGCAATTCCCATCAAATTGCCAACACAATTCTTTACAGACCTGGAAAGAAAAATTCTCAACTTCATATGGAATAACAAGAAACCCAGAATTGCTAAAACAATCCTCTACAATAAAAGATCTTCTGGGGGTATCTCCATCCCTAATCTTAAGCTGTACTATAGAGCAACAGTAATAAAAACTGCATGGTACTGGCATAGAAACAGAATGGTGGATCAATGGAACTGAACAGAAGACCCAGAAATAAACCCACACACTTGTGGACACCTGATTTTTGACAAAGACGCCAAAACCATTCAATGGAAAAAAGATAGCATCTTCAACAAATGGTGCTGGTCTAACTGGATGTCTACATGTAGAAAAATGAAAATAGATCCATACTTATCACCCTGCACAAAACTGAAGTCCAAGTGGATCAAAGACCTCAACATAAAACCAGACACATTAAATCGGCTAGAAAAAAAAAGTGGGGAATACCCTAGAATTCATTGGTACAGGAGAGAACTTCCTGAACAGAACACCAACAGCACAGGCTCTGAGAGCAACAATCAATAAATGGGACCTCATGAAATTGAAAAACTTCTGTAAAGCAAAGGATACTGTCATCAAAACAAAGCGACTGCCTACAGATTGGGAAAGAATCTTCACCAACTCATATCCAGTATATATAAAGAACTAAAGAAGCTGAAAAGCAGCAAACCAAGTAATCCAATTAAAAAATGGGGAACAGAGCTAAACAGAGAATTCTCTGTAGAGGAATATCGAATGGCAGAGAAACACTTAAAGAAATGCTCAACCTCATTAGCCATTAGGGAAATGCAAATCAAAATGACCCTGAGATTTCACCTAACACCCATCAGAATGGCCAAGATGAAAAACTCAAGTGACAACACATGCTGGAGAGGTTGTGGAGAAAGGGGAACCCTCCTCCACTGCTGGTGGGAATGTAAACTTGTACAACCACTCTGGAAAGCAATCTGGTGCTTTCTCAGACAACTAGGAAACAACAACTAGGATCCTCAAGATCCAGCCATACCACTCCTAGGCATATATCCAAAAGAGGCTCAAGTACACAAAAAGGACATTTGCTCAACCATGTTTGTAGCAGCTTTATTTGTAATAGCCAGAAGCTGGAAACAGCCCAGATGCCCCTCAACTGAAGAAATGATGCAGAAATTGTGGTACATCTGCACAATGGAGTATTACTCAGCAATGAAAAATAAGGAAATCATGAAATTTGTAGGTAAATGGTGGGACCTGGAAAGGATCATCCTGAGTGAGCTGTCCCCGAAGCAGAAAGACACACATGGTATATACTCACTCATATAGACATAACATAGTATACGCCTACTAAAAACTGTACATCTAAAGAAACTAAGCAAGAGAGAAGACCCTGACTAAAATGCTCAATCACCATCCTGAAAGGCAAAGAGGCTGGACATCAGAAGAAGAAGAAAACAGGAAACAACCTAGGAACCTGCTACAGAGGGCCTCTGAAAGGCTCTGCCCTGCAGACAATCAAAGCAGACGCTGAGACTTATGGCCAACTGTTGGGCAGAGTGCATGGAATCTTATGTAAGAAGTGGGAAATAGTAAGAGCTGGAGAGGACGGAACCACACAAGGAGAGCAACAGAACCAGAAAACTTGAACACAGGAACTTCCCAGAGACTCATACTCCAACCAAGGACTATTCCTGGAGACAACCTAGAACCCCTGCACAGATGTAGCCCATGGCAGTTCAGTGTCCAAGTGGGTTCCATAGTAATGGGAAGAGGGACTGCCTCTGACATAATCTGATTGGCCTGCTCTTTGATCACCTCCCCCTGAGAGGGGAGCAGCCTTACCAGGCCACAGAAGATGACAATGCAGCCACTCCTGAGGTGATCTGATAGACTAAGATCAGAAGGAAAGAGAAGAGGACCTCCCCTATCAGTGGACTTGGGGAAGGGCATGCATGAGGAAGGGTGAGGGAGGGGGGGTGGGATCGGGAGGGAAGAAGGGAGGGGCCTTTTGGGGGGGATACAAAATGAATAAAGTGTAATTAATAGTAAAAAAAAAAAAAAGAAAAGGATGAGTATATGGGGGAAATGGAGTGTGACGGCTCGTACAAGTTTAAAAGCCAGATGATAGAGGGTAAGGTTGAAAGTAGCACTTGCAAGGTGGGAAAACTTTCTAAGCATGCTCAACCTTCTCTGACTTTCAGTTAGCAGGAGACTGACCTTGGAACAGTGTCTCTCAGGGTGAGCCCTGCTCTAAGTTACTCTGAATTGTGTAAAACATTGGCTTTCGGGCTATGCTATTTTCATCTTACATGAAACATTCGGCTCCATTGTTACACCTCGTCACAAATGTAGCCACTATCACCTGCCCAGTGCTCACCATGATGCATGAACTAATAAATAACTTAATTTTATAGTAAAGATACTAACCCATGAAGTTATCCAAGTAGCCTGGGATTATATAAATGTATGGAAAATGGCTGCCATACATTTGGCAAATTGCTGACAATGAAGCTGTTACAGCTTATGAATTTGTTATTCAAAATATTCTAACATTGTGGAAAGACACAAATGTGCTCAGCTACGTTTCTGGCATATTTTATTCAGGACACACCCTAAATGCAGAAAGACTGAATAAATTAAGGTCAATACCAAAATTAGTATAGCACTTGTGAAATTCGCGGCTCAAACTGCTATTTAATTATGTTTCTGTTCTTACATAATGATTTCCTGTTCGTTCTTCTTGTCTCCTCAGTAAAAAAATACAAGAAACAAGTGTGAAACTGAAAGCCCTGCTAAGGTTGCTCAAGACCATGGCTCTGTGGAGCCAACTTTCCTCCAGGCATCCAGAAACAGGCCAGCACTACCTGCCCTACGGAGTACAAGCCATACAAGCAAGGACAAACACCTCCAGAGAACTGAGTCACTTCATGCTGTGGCTCCTAAAACACTCACTTAATGGAGACTCAGCAGAAAGGTAAGTCATCCCTGTGAAAAAAGCTATAGCTAATTTTTAACTCTTTTCTGGTGTGTGTGTGTGTGTGTGTGTGTGTGAATGTGAGTGTACGTGTGTGTGAGTGTATGTGCGAGTGTATGTTTCTGTATGTGAATGTTGGTATGCATATGTGATTGTATGTGAGTGTGTGTGTGTGTATGTGAGTGTAAGTGTGTGATTGTGAGGGGAATGATTTTTAATAAGCCAGTCTGACTCCATGACAGGCTTCAAAATTGGCTTCAGGCAGAACAGGCCTAATTTTTTATTTCTCAGAACATAAAACTACAGTCCATGGAAACAAGGCATGATAACTCAATAACCTTCCTGAAAATCAGAAACAATAATTTAGTAAGCACCTTGAAAAGTTCCCAAACACTTGACCAATTAAATTAAAGGTTATTTAGAAATGCTTTGTTTGGCTAGTAAAAATGATGTTGTTACCTGGGCACTTTTCTTAGCACACTTTGTTACCTGGGCACACATTTTTTTACCTGGACACTCAATGAAGTTACCCAACTGCAGAACCAATCATGAGTCCCCCAGTATTCCCTAGATCAACACCAACTAATCAATGAAAAGATTATCTAACCACAGTAGGGAAACCCCCAGCTGTCTTTTTTTAATTTAATTTAATTTTTTTTATTATTAGTTACATTTTATTAACTCTGTATCCCAGCTGTATCCCACTCCCTTATTCCCTTCCAATCCCACCCTCCCTCTCTCATCTCCTCCCTGCCCCTTTCCAAGTCCACTGATTGGGGAGGACCTCCTCCCCTCTCATCTGACCCTGTTTTATCAGGTATCTTCAGGACTGGCTGCAAAGTCCTCCTCTGTGGCCTAGCAGGCCTGCTCCTCCCTTGGGGGGTGGGGAGGTCAAAGAGCTTGCCATTGAGTTCTTGTCAGAAATAGTCCTTGTTCCCCTTACTATGGGAAACCAATTGGTTACTGAGCTACCACAGGCTACATCCGAGCAGAGGTTCTAGGTTATATCCATACATGGTCCTTGAGCCTGCGTACTCACTTTGGGGTTGTCGTTCTATGGAATGGTAGCCCCTGCATGCTGGAAATTTCTGCAGAATAAATGCTCCTTGCTTTTGCATACTACCTGAGTCTGAGGTCTTCCTGCAGTGATTCCCAGACTTAACATGTGTGTGTGGAGTATTTGTGTGTGTGAGTGTATCTGTGTGTAAGTGTATGTGTGTGTGAGGGTATGTGTGTGTGAGGGGATATGTGTGTGAATGTATGTGTGTGTTTATGTGCGTATGTGTGAGTATATGTCATAAAGCTAAAGTACTACTCTAAGAACTGTTGCTTCCTGTGCTGCTGTGGCACCTGTCTTACTGCTGTGCCTTCTCTGTTTCGACAACTGACACTCAGCCTTCTAAAGTTCCTTTAGAGGGAAGTTAGGAACTCTTAATTCTCTTTTTAATAGACACAATTCAAATAACTACCAGAACAGGGAGGATAGACTGAGAGAAAAGAATTGTCTTTGAAGCAGTGGGAACAATACAGAAGAGAAAATATCAGCTTAGAAAGAAGGCGGTTGGGTAGTGTTGGAGAAATCCCTTGGTTGGGACCCACAGATTTTTGTGTGGTGCTCCCATCCTCACTTATAGCATGGGGTGAGAGCTACAAGAAGTTCAGACACTAAGGATGTCTGACATCTGCCGTACTCACGCCTGTTCTGGCTAAGTTCCAGACACAGATTTAGGAAAGTTTCAGTAACTGTGCCATATCTAGGTTTTGTATCAGATGCTTGGATTTCATCACTGGAAATTCTGGTTTAGGGGCGGGACAGATGGCTCAGTGAGTAGAGATGCTTTGAGTTCAGTCCTGGAGACCCAAATGATGGGAGGAGAGAGCTGTCTCCTGAAAGTTGTCCTCTGATCTCCTCCTGTGCACCGTGTGTGTGTGTGTGTGTGTGTGTGTGTGTGTGTGTGTATGTGTGTGTGTGTGTGTAATAAAAAAATAAGCGAAATGTAAAAATTTATTTATGACTCAAGGCTGAAGTAGGATGTGGCCAACAAAGATTTTAAATTTTGATGTTAAATTTGATACACACTGAAAATACAGGCCTGGCCTGTTCTGCCAGGCTCTGTCTAGTCCCAGCCTTTCTAGTGTGTCTGTCACCAAATCTAACATTTAATGGGCTGTATGCAAGCAATAAGCTTCAAGCTTGCAGAAACTCTAGCTAGAGGTCCAACCCCAGCCTTGGCTTGCACTTCCAATATTTGGAAACTCCTCCATCTTCTTTTGCCTTCCAGTTATTGGGCTGGTGACATTTTTACTCCTCCAGCTTCCCAAGGCAGTGGCTCTCCTTCTGTTCTAGGGACACTTTCACTTCCTAAGGTACATTTTCCAGTGTCTAGATGCTTTTGCATTTGAAAAAACAGCTTGGAGGCAGGGGAAGAGGGTAGGAATGCTTCTTAACATCTGGCCAGGCAATGGAACTCAGTTACTTCACTGAAGAATTGCCCCATAGTGCCAAGGGTATGAAACTTGCCCTCGGACTTCATGGATGACTGTCTTCTGCCAGGTCTCAGTCTGCCAGAACAAATAGTAGTTTGCATGCCTGTCTGTAAAAATCACCCGGGTACTTGGTACTTGCAGATTTGCAGCGAAGACTTCCAAGATTCATCCTTAGACTTGAAATCTTAGTGAGTCAAGGACTTGGGCCCAGAATTTGCACTGTAACAAGTGTGCTATGTGATTCTGAAGAAAGTGATAAGAATTACTCTCTAACAAATGTGGCCCCAATGTGATTGAATGTTGACTCCCAAAACAAAACACTAGCTTGGCGTTTGAGATGAGCTGCCAGATGACTGATTTTGTTGTAACAAATATTCTGTCTTCTTGCATAGCTTTGTACATAGAATATGATCCTGGCCTTGTTACCTCATTCAGCCTCATATTGCCCTGCTCCCGCCTTTATTCCAGGCTGTAAACATTAACTCAGAGCCTGATAAAATGATGCTCCTTAAAAACAGGCATTAAACTGGGCATGGCGATCAGCCTGTCGACACACATCTTTAAATCTAGCTCTCGAAGGCTGAGGCAGACAGATTGCTTTGAGATTGAGGCCACATCAATACAGCCAGGGCTACATAAAGAGACCCTGTCTCAAACAAATTCATCAAAGTGGGGAAAAAGCCACTCCTACTTCTCAAATGTGCAAGACCTTGGGTTTGATCTACAAAGGAGCATTCCCTCTCTCAGACAGACAGAACAACAGGTTCCTGCCCTTGCCCCTTGCCCAGCTCTGGAATTTACAACTGTGGAGGAAGACATGTACAATAATAAATAGTGGTCTTCATCTATTTTTCCAATTAATTAATTATCAAGGCCAGGCCTTATCATGTAGTCTGGGTTCCTGGAATTCATATATTGTGCCTTTAAGAATTTTTGTTAGATTTTTTTTAAATTCTAATTTCTTTTTTCTTTGATTTCCATCTATTAATTTTTCCAGTTCTTATGGTTTGTTTGTTTGTTTATTTGTTTGTTTGGGGCAGAATTATAAAAACAAGCTCATACTGACTAGTTCACGTTTCAGGGGGTCACTTTGGAGTTGGCTTTCACTGGCTGCTTTTCCTTTTGCGAGTGTTTCTTCATGTATCAGAGATAACTGGATTGCATCCTGGATTGTAGGAACTCTGATTTTGTTTTGTTCTGCTGGAAAACTAAAACTAATTGGACATTTTCCCATGTATGAATGTTTTGCCTTCATGCGTATCTGCACATTATGTATGTGCGTGGTGCCTGTGAAGGTCAGGAAGGCATCAGATACCCAGTACCTGGAGTTACAGATGGTTGTGAGCCATCATGTGGCTGCTGGGAACTGAACCCAGGAACTCTGTAAGAGCAATAAGTGCATTTAACCATTGAGATTTCGCTCCAGCCATGGGTGAATTCTGATTGGTTTATTTAGCAGGCAGTGGGAGTGATTAACTTCAGTCTCCAAATTCAGTCTCTGTTTTCAGCTTCAGTGAAGTTTCTTTTCAGTTCTGGTTTCTGGCTTCAAACTCACAGAAATCCATCTGTCTTTGCCTCTTGAGTTCTGGGATTAAAGGCATTTGCCACTATGCCTAGCCTTTCCCCATATTTTATAACTAAAAAAAAATATTAGAACATTCTAGCCCAGACCTGTAGTTTACTAGCCAAATTCTCATGACATAGATATTTCATGGTTTTATTCTTTTGTAATGTCATCATAATGGGCATTGTCCAAATGTGAACTTCAGTGTAGATAAGTGCCAATATACCACGAGGCTGCAAAATATGAAATCAGTGTCATCTAATGTAAATATTATAAGCGAAATTAAAAAATGATTGCATACTTTTATTGACCCTTTTCCATCTCTTTCCAGATTTTTAAAAAAAGAACATTTGTCCTGTAGTGGTGACATATGCCTTTGAGCCCAGCAATCGGGAGGCAGAGGCAGGGAGATCTCTGAGTTCAAAGCTGGTCAGGTCTACAGAGTGAGTTCTAGAACAGCCAGAGTTACACATAGAAACCCTGTCTCAAAAAAAAAAACAAACAAAAACAAAAACAAAAAACAAAACAACAACAACAAAAAAAAACACAACTTTTTTTTGAAGAACTTGAGGTCAATAAGGGTAATTTTTCCTTAGACATTTCTTGTGTATTCTGTACTGAAATGAAATTTCTGTTGCTACTTAGTAGGTTCTTACGCCTATTGGGAGACTACTCTTAAATTCTACTGGTCTTATTTACTGTGATGGAGAGAATATACATCTTCCTTTCATTTAGCCTGGTGTTCAAGACTGCCTCATAGCTCATAGAATCTGTACTTTTGGAGTCTAATGGGGATTTGCTAGAATATGCGTGAGTTTCCTTAGTGTTTAGTGAATCAAATAAGGTCTGTGAGCCTGTGCCCAGTGCTGCTGCCCAGGAAGAAAGGCTGTAGCAGTATTTGTTTGTGATTATTTGTTCTCCTTTGTTGTGTGTTTATCAAGCACTTTCCTAAGTCTGTTTATTGGCTACTAAATGGACATATAAAGAAAACAAACAACAGGGAGACTTAAATATTAGTAGACTTTTGACTCTTAACCTTAGTACTCTAACAGCCATGTGAAAAAACCAGTTTGGCTGTTCCTGTGACCATATCTACAGTCAGTCACATAGAAACAGTATGATAGTTAAAGTTTATAATATAATATTCTTATTCCTTATTATTGCTAATGTTTGAGTCACCATTCTCTACTTTCATATCTTGTTACTGAATATTTTTCTCTAAAAACAACAACCAGAAACAACTGATAACTCCAAATAAATTACCAAAAAAACAAACAAAAAACAACAGAGCTCAGGAGAACCTAGAGTTGATAGTTTAGCAGACTACAAGCACTCATTCAGTTTGAGCCTTTCTAACTCTGTAAAACTGCTATCTAAAATGTGATGTGCTTGGAAGTGGCCAGTTGACTTTTGATCAAACTAGGCTGTTTGGTAGCTGTTCAAACCAATAGGTCATACTTTAGATTAGTGTCAATCAGACCCAAGGGAGCTGTGTATAGGTGTCCCTTCTTGTTGTTTAGGAAAATAATTGTCCTAATTTTTTTTTTTTTTTGTATAGAACAGAATCTTGCACATTCCCTTGATCTTCATTTTTGGCTTAGTACTCATCTGTAGAAGGTCACCTATCAATACTGTCACTCCCTTTTCAACTTCTCCTTTCTCACCCACCATGATTTACTTTATATATATTCCCATTATTATTTTAGGTACATTCCATGACTTTGTGTTCCATCTACTACAGTGAAGAAAATGACAAGGGTCTGAACATCTATCAGAAGGGTAAATAAAAATTTCCGGTAGACTAAATCCCTCTTGATTATTCCATGAACTTTCCCTTCCCCACTTTGACTTTTGTTTTTACACTCAGCTCCCATTCTACTGTACTGAGACTTGGAGAATCCTACCGTGGCTCAAGTACTAGTGCTGGAACACACCTTCACACAGCTAACAGTTCAGGCTTTGAAGCACATACTCTCCACGCTCATGACCATAGAAGCTCCATGTTGCTTTTTCTTAGCATCACAAACTCATCTGAACCATGACTTGCTGTTTTTCTCTTTGCTAACTCACATCTTTAATCCCAGGGACTCTGGCTTTCACATTATTGAGATCTCATATATATCTGCCTAAAAAGTTTCGTGGTCTAAAGTTAGCTGCAGGCTAATGAGGGTATGCATTTTTACCTTTGTTTCATCATTGAAATCTTCATCTCTGTGAATAATCCTGGAGTATGTTTTCCTCTATACCCAGTTTTCTTTCAAATAATAAGCACATAAAGTCAAAACACACTGACTCTGTTCCTAGTTGTCTTTATTATTTGATTGACATATGTTTAATATTATTGACAGTGTGCATTTATCTCTGAACCCAGTAAGTCATTAGATTTTAAAGTGTATGGTTATTTAGTAGTTATAAAAAGTTCCTAGTCTGTAAAGTAGCATTTCTCAATATAATATCAACTTTTTAAATGTAACAAATAGAAAACAGAAAATAGAAAACAAATAGAAAATAGACATCCCATATCTTACCAAGTCCTAATTGTATAGGACTCTCAGTTTTCTCTTTGATATTGGAAAATTACCTATCACCTTGCTAGTATAAATAAGACATACACAATAAACCATCACCTTACTTCTGTTCTCTCGTCTGCTGTCATACTTTGCACTTCATAGTTGCAACTCAGACCCAGGAGTTGAGGGGAAGGTGCTCAGAGAGCGGCCATTTACCTGGAGTGTGTTACAGATGAGTAAGGTCTCATGTCACATCAAATGCAAGAGGAGGAGGAAGAGGAAGAGGAGGAATTTCTCTCGAATTAAAATAAGTATGGCTTTCATTTCAAACAGGATAGCAAATACTTTGAAGGACAAAGTTTCATATTTGAAAAAATCTGTGAAGGATGATCATTTTTTCTAGTTTTAACTTTGTCATTGATTTTTTTTGGTCTTCTTTTTGGTATAAATAAGTACTTAAAATATTTTGATAGTGAGAGAGTGTATAATCCAATGTGAATTTCCACAGCTTCAGAATGGCTCTAATTATATAGACTCCAATTGAACCAACATACAATGAATAAAATAACAAACAATGGGCTTGATTAATTTCACTGCATGATGTTTTATTTATGAGCGCTTTATAAAGTTTAAAAAACTCATTTTTGTCTGTATAAGTGTTTTGCATGCATATATATGTCTGTGCCTTATAAAGTGGTAATAAATAATTTATTTAATATTTAAATTTAAATACTAAAAACAACATCCTCCAGGATAAGGTAATTTTAAGGTACTAGTCATTTGGTAAAGAGGTGAGACTCTATAGAAACTAAAGATTGAGAAAGCAGGAACACTTGGATGAATAGCAAGGTAGTTTTTCTTGACTAAGAGTCTGTCAAATCTTGGCGACTTAGAACTTCTGCTTTGTCGAATACCTAAGATAAAGGCAGTTGGAGGCTCCTCTAGAACAGGCTTCTATAATGACAAAAAGGGTAGCTGGGCATGGTGGCACACACTTTTAATTTCAACACTCAGGGAGGCAGGGGCAGGTGTATCTCTGTAAGTTCCAGGCTAGCCTGGCCTACAAAGAGTCCAGAATAGCCAAGCTTATACAGAGAAACCCTGTCTTGGATAAAAACAAAAAAGAGCAGACCTCTGATTTTATGTCGGAGACAGCCTCTGCTGCCCTTACTAGGGAACCCACGTGGAACTGAGCTGCCAATAGGCTACATCTGAGCAGAGGGCCTAAGTCCTCTCCATGCATGGTCCTTGGTTGGTGCATCAGTCTCTGCTGGCCCCCTTGGTCTCAGACTTTTTGGCTTTGTTGGTCTCCTTGTGGATCTCCTGTCCCCTCCAGGTCCTTCTATCTCCACCTTCTTCTATAAGACTTCCTGTTCTCTGCCCAAAGTTTGGCTGTGAGTTTCTGCATCTGCTTTGATCCCCTGCTAGATGGAGTCTTTCAGAGGACATCTATGGTAGGCTCCTGCCCTGTTCCCTCTGTTCCACTGCTTCCGGTGTCTATCCTGTTTGTCTTCTGAATGAGAATTAAGCATCCTCCCTCGGCTTCTCGTTGTTGTTTAGCTTCTTTAGGTCTGTAGATTTTAATATGTTCCCCCTGGTGGGGCAGCTTAGCCAGGCCACAGAGGAAGATAATGCAGACAGTACTAATGAGACTTGACAGGCTGGGGTCAGATAGTAGGGGAGGAGAATATTCCCTTTCAGTGGACTAGGGAAGTGGGATGGGGGGAGGGAGGGAGGGTAGGATCTGGGGGAGATGAAGGAAGAGGAGGAAGAGGAGAAGGAGGAGGAGAAGGAGGAGGTTTTGCCTACATGTCTATATGTGTGTTCCCATATACTTCTTGTTCTCTGTCAAATTCGCGGCCTCTAGCACAAGCTGATGGTTTTGAGCAAAGCCCACTCACTTTCTTACGTATCCACTAGGTGGTGGTGTTTCCCTTCTAATGTCGCAAGGCAGGCATTCCAGAGACCACAACAGTATTGTAAAAATCAGACCAGTTTCCGCGGCAGAGTTATTAAAATTGCAGTATAGTATTAGCTCTAATCCACAAAAGGAATGTGTAGTGTTTTTCTTGTAGAAACATAAGTTTTTGGTAATGAGTTAGTTCGTAATTGGGCATTGTCCGAATAAAGATGTCTCTTTAAGCCCGGTAACTTATTTTATAATAATCGTTTTGTTGATAACCAACTGCTTTATAAAACCAACTTTATAATATATACTCAGTGACTATGAAATCTTTCACTTTGGAGAGCAGCAAGATAATCAAACAGCAAACTGGGTATAAACTGGAGACGTTTTAGGAAAGCTATTTACATTCTAATTCACAGTTTATTTTTTGTTGTTGAAATTAAAACATTTATAAAATGCACTGACTATGATTGTTTTTAAAAAAGTAATGGTTCTTTTTATGGTGAGGAAATGAGTTGAACCTCTGTGCTGTGAAGTGCTGAAAACAAATCAGCATACTTTATAAATAGATTTTACTGCCGGTTTAGAAATTACCTTCTGCGATTTTTAGGTGATGGAAAAACAAAGTCAGCTGCGCTTTGCTCTGCGCATGCATCATATTTGCTGTGTCATTTTCGAAAGGATTATGAGATGTTGGAGGTCAAGATTCTCTAAACGGGGATTTCTAAGAAGTGGCAAAATGAGAAAATGAAAACAAAGTAAGTTCAGTTTCTTGGTTTTAAATTTATCTGCACCCCTAAGTTAAGGGGAATCCTGGATTAGAAGGCAGTAGACCTATGTTCCCATTTTGGTTAAGCAACGGGTGGCCAAAGCAGGCCAGATACAAACCCCAAGGCTGTGTGAGTTAGGCTGTCTGGGAACTGCATCAGGGAAGGAGGGTGCTGGTCAGAAGTAACCGCTAAGTGTGCAGTGCTGACGAAGAAGGTGTGAGGGCACATTCAGAGCGCGGGGCTGACGCCAGAATCTGAGCTTCCCGCCTGCATCTTGAGACCCTTGTCTGAAGGGCAGGACCAGATAACCTTAGAAACCTAGGCCAGAGAGAACCCACCTGCATGTATGTGCAGGTCCTGGCAGAGGGCTTCCTCAAGGTGTTCCAATCCGTTCAGCAAACATTCCCCGATGTTTGAGTTGGATAGAGGTAGACCCGCCCCGCACCCAAGGAGCTTCTGTCTCAAAAGAAGAGGGAGGAACCAACAGTTCAGGGATTTTGTTGATTGCAGCTCACTGAGATTTCTGAACAAAGCGAATCCGAATCCCGTGTCTCTCAGCCTGCTTGGATTTGTCACAGACTACCATGGATTTATTCCTTGTGTCTTCAGAAACTGCCGAGTCCAAGGTCAAGCCCTGGCACACCTGGTTGCCAGTGAAGACACTCTTGAGCGAATGGCTGGCTTCCCACTGTACCCTCCTGTGGCAGAGAGACCTACTGTCCTGTCTTTCTTTTTTCAGGGGCCACTAATCCCAACCTGAGGCTCTTTGAAGCCTAGTCAGCTTCCAAAGGCTCCACCTTATAGAAACATCCTTTAGTCAGAACTTGTGTAGGATGTGAACTTACAGCCAATAGCATCTTGCCTTGTAGCAATCAGCTGCTGACTGGATACAAATCTAGCTAGCATTTGAATCTCAATCTATCTGACTCCTGGCACCTCAGTACCATTCTCCTAGCGTGAGTGCTAAGTCCCGAAAACGCCAACATTGTTTCTTTAGAAACAGCACTTCTTTCTGAGTAGTACCGGATTAGCTTTTCACTCAGAACACCCCTTAAGGATTGTGGTGGGGTGTGATGGTTTTGGTTGCTAATTGTAAACCCACAAAAACCTAGAACCGTCTGCACCTCTGCCCATGCCTGTGAAAAATTATCTTGACTATGCTAATTGAAGTGGGAAGACACCTTTTAATTGTGGGTGGAGTCATTCCCTATGCACATGGTTCTACACTGTGTAAGATGGGAGAAAGGAAAGCAACCAGAGACACGCAGCCATTGCTGTCTTCTTCCGAGTACAGACATACTGTGACTGGCTGCTTCAAGCTCCTGCCATTTTGATTTCCCTGTCATGAGGGATTGTAGCCTGAAATTGTGAGTAGAATAAACCTTCTGTCTCGTAAATTGCTTTTATCTGAGTATTTTATTATGACAGTAGGAGAAAAGACTGCTCTGTGTTTATATATTATATATATATAATATAATACATACATACATACAAAATATTATGAGCAAACACTTTTTTGAGGCTTTCTGCATATGGACTTAATAAAATGACATGCTGGCCCAGAGAGCACAGTAGGTGCCCAGATTTACTTAAAACCTTTTTCGTATGTCTTCAGGGATGGGCTGCTGTGGTTAGCCAAGGTTAAGGCTCTTTTGAGGGTCACAGCCAGAGCTGAAGCTTTCCTTGACTGTAAGTGGATTTTCTGGGGCCAGCTGGAGAGTTAAAGAAGCTGGGGCTTCTCCTCTTGGCAGAAAGTATAGTCATTTCTCTCTCCTTTTGGGATCTTGTTGCCCCCAGCGCTGAGTGAGACGCTCCTGCAGAATCATCTCTGACAGGAGACTTCCTAGCCACTCTCTTATAGACAGCACACCCAGAAACAAATAAGAAAAAACATCCTAAATCCTCGATAAGCTCTCTTGGCATCAGTGCTTTCTCTGTGGCCTGATGCTTTCCTTTACTTCCCTGCCTGCTGGGTAGCTTAGACCAGGTCTAAGCCACAGGGTTGGGTTGGAGAGAAAAACAGCAGCAGCAGGCTGCCTGGGAGTGAGCTCTGGTCTGCTTTGGCACCAGACTGAGTTCTGGCTCAGCTCGGTATAGTTCTCTCTGTGTTTGGGAAAATCTCCAGGTTGTAATAAAGCATTATTTCACTGAATCTTATTTTCCATATGCACATTTTTTTTTTCACACACACAAGCGGGAAATCTGTTCCTAGATGAACACCACCTTAATCACCCCCCCCCCATTATCACAAAGTTTGCTTTCCTCACCGAATTAAATTTTAAACAGAGATTCAAAGAGCAAGTCTAGAGAGAATTGCATTATGAGGTAAGTCTATAGCATCTCCTTAGATTGTTTTTCTCTTGTTCTTCTTCACGTTATCTCCTGACATAAGAGTGGTGACCAGATCCCGAGCAAAATTGTTTGGTTTATGATAAGCCAGGCCACATGTAGGGCTGATGGGGAGCATTCCTTATTAATCACTGTCCAGAAATCACACTATCTGGAGGTGTGAACTGGGAAGGCTACATTTATTTCTTGAGTAACTGGCCTAGCACTTTATGGACTACTGGGCACATTGACTATTTTGAATATGTCACCTTCAGTGCCACTTATTTTGTATCAGATACTGTTTTCATTTTGGTAATAAAATACCAGACAGAAGCAGCTTAAAAGAAAGAAGATATATTCTGATTGACAGTTTAACAAGGGGAGATAGGCCATCCCGGTGGTGAGGCATGGAGGCAGGAATGTGAAGGGCCTGAGCACATCACTTCCCTAGTGAAGACACAGAGTAAGAGGGATGCTAATGCTTAGCTCAATCCTCCATCTCCTACTTCAGAACCTACGTCTAAAGAATGGTGCAACACACGTCAAGGGGGACTTTTCCTTTTTCCTTTGACCTTTCTGGAAACATCTTTACAGACATGCCAGAGTTGTGTCTCCTAGGTGTTGCAAAATTCCAGTCAAATTGACAACAAAGATTAACCATTACAAGTCCACCCTTTGACACCCAACACCTTTAAACCATAATGTTGAATCCTGGATTCTTAAGCTCTCATGTTCCTTTCCTAATGCACAAATGTACTAAATTTATAAAAGTTCCAATGTTCAAAACTCTCTCTTCTTCTAAAGATTTTATTGTGTCTGGGGATAAAGCTCAATGGTAGAGCTCTTGCCTGGCAAACACGAGGTCTAGGGCTCAGTCTTCAGCTATGAAAAAAAAAAAGATTTCATTTATTTGTATTTTATGTGTACACAGTTTGCCTGCATGTGAGTACATATGTGTGCCTGGTACCTGTGGAGGGGAGAAAATGTTGGAACCCCTGAAACTGGAGTTATAGACAGTTACTCACTGCCATGTGGCCACTGGGGACTAAGGCAGAATCCTCTGTAAAAGCAGCAAGTGCTCCTAACTGCTGAATCACCTTTCTGTGCCACATGTGTGTATGTATGTATGTTTGTATGAATGTATGTAGTGTTTGTGTGTGTGTGTGTGTGTGTGTGTGTGTGTGTGTGTGTGTGTGGTTAGGAACCAGTATGACACTGCTTATAGGTGGTCAGAGGGCAACTTTGGAAGTCAGTTCTTCCCTTCTACTATGCAGATCCCCAGAGGGATTAAATTCAGATCATCAGGCTTGGCAGCAAACACATTTACCCATGGAGCCATCTTGGCAGCCAAACTAATAGGTTTTTGTTTTGTTTTAATTTTATTTACATTGGTGTTCTGCCTCCATGTATGTCTATGTGAGGGTGTCAGGTCCTCTGGAACTGGAATTACAGACAGTGGTGAGGTGCCGTGTGGGTGCTGGTATTTGAACGTGAGTCCTTTGGAAGATCAGCCAGTATTCTCAACCACTGAGCCATCTCACCAGCCCTCAAACTGGTAGGTTTTGATAGGAGCAAAAGTCAAGTCTGGATAGGCCATTATGAAGAGGCAAGGGCTGAGTCCCCTTTAGGCTGGCTGACGATTATAAAAATCAGCTCTGCTTCTTGCTTAGCTTCTAATATATGCTGGAGAGGATGTGAATAAAGGGGAACCCTCCTTCATTGCTGGTGGGAATGTAAACTTGTACAACCACTTTGGAAATCAAACTGGTGCTTTCTCAGACAACTAGGGATAGTGCTACCTCAAGATCCAGCTATACCACCCATAGGCATATATCCAAAAAGATGCTCAAGTATACAACAAGGACATTTGCTTAACCATGTTTGTAGCAGCTTTATTTGTAAAAGCCAGAAACTGGAAACCACCCAGATGCCTCTCAATTGAGGAATGGATACAGAAATTGTGGTACGTTTACACAATGGAATACTACTCAGCAATTAAAAACAAGGAAATCATGAAATTTTAAGGCAAATGGTGGGAACTAGACAAGATTATCCTGAGTGAGGTATCCCAGAAGCAGAAAGACACACATGGTGTATACTCACTTATAAGTGGATATTACCATATGATATAGGATAAACATACTAAAACCTGGGTAAGATGATCAATCCTCACTCAGAAAGGCAAATGTGATGAACATCGGAAGAGGAAGAAAACAGGGAACAGGACAGGAGCCTACCACAGAGAGTCTCTGAAAGACTCTACCCAATAGTGTATCAAAGCAGATGCTGAGACTCACAGCCAAACTTTGGGCAGAGTACAGGGAATCTTATGAAAGATGGGGGAGATAGAAAGACCTGGAGGGGACAGGAGCACCACAAGGAGAGCAAGAGAACCAAACAATCTGGGCCCAGGGGTCTTTTCTAAGGTTGATACTCCAGCCAAGGACCATGCTTGGAGATAACCTAGAACCCCTGAACAGATGTAGCCCATGGCAGCTCAGTATCCAAATGGGTTCCCTAGTAATGGGAACAAGGAATGTCTCTGACATGAACTCAGTGGCTAGCTTTTTGATCACTTCCCCCCTGAGGAGGGTGCAGCCCTCCCAGGCCACAAAGGAAGACAATGCAGACAGTACTGATGAGACCTGATAGGCTAGGGTCAGAGGGAAGGGGAGGAGGACCTCCCCTATCAGTGGACTTGGGGAGGGACATGGGAGGAGATGAGGGAGAGAGTCTGGGATTGGAAGGGGACAAGGGAGAGGGCTACAGCTGGGATACAAAGTGAATAAACTGTAATTAATTAAAAAAATATCAGCTCTGTTTTCTCCCAGCACTGTCTACACTTGCTGGAGTTAAACAGCGCTCCGAAAAGGACCTCACTGGAGCTTGTGCACGGTCCTGAGCTGCCCACACTCATCAATATCTTGGCTGGTGGCTATCCGCTCAGGGGCAATTTGCTTAGCTTTGTTGATCTACACCAGAAAACATGCTTTTGAAGTGGTTTGGAAAGCTCCAAAGGAGACATGCTTCATGCTATTGGTATCGCTGCCAAAGAAGAAAGATTCTGCTTTTCATTAGCTGTTCATACTGCTCAATGCATTTCTCTAGCACCTATGGCTCATGCTTATACCAAGGCATAGTTAGAATGACCGCAGCAGGACAGAGCAGAATGGCCCAGCTTATTCTTCTATTCTGGCTTATGGATGCTTGGAAGCCTGATGGAAGGCAAGCTGGAGAGCCACAGCAGTTCTTCTGACAGGAGGCTGGACTTTATAGCTTCCCCAGACACAAGAATTGGCAGGGTTTGAAAAAGAGTCACGGGCAGGAAGTTCATTTGTTTTATTGCCACCTCCCCAGTCATAAAACTAAAAGCTTTTTACTTAAATCATGTTTGTTCTCTCACGGGAGTAGGGGGCCATTTCCACCAAGCTTTTCCCTGATTGAAGTCTAGCCTCAGAGATTCAGTAATTTAAATAGTACATTTAAATTTGAAGATCTTTATAATGATGTGTCTTATTCTTCCCCCTTGGGTTTTTTTTTTTTTCCTTCCTTGTTTCTCAACACAGGGTTTTTCTATGTAGTGCTATCTGTCTGTCCTGGAACTCACTGAGTAGAACAGGCTGTCCTCAAATGCAGAGATCCACCTGCCTCTGCCTGTGCAGTCCTGGATTAGAGGAGTGTACCCTATCACGCCTGGCTTCCCCTTTGGTTTTGAATAATTTTAGTCAATTCCTTTTCTTCAATCCCAGACACCTAAAAGTGAAATCTTTTCACCATGAACCTCGTCGTCTTTCACCAAGCTAGAACTACATTCATCGTACAGCCTTTAATCTCCTAACTTCCAAATACCTTCTTCTCCTTTAGTTTCACCTAGTAATTTGAACCAGGTAGTTTAATTCTTGGAAATAAGTAGAAAGGTTGAGGTCTCTCCAACGTGTCTAATGATTTATGTAACAGAAATTTGTGTGTTGCTGACCCCCTGATTTGTGCTGTTTGCTGATGAATAAAAAGAAGTAACAATAGTCTCATTTTCAAGATTTAAGGATGTTTTAACAGGCATTTTATTAATAAATAAATGCCAGTGTACAATGCTAGACCACAGTTCTTGTGCAATAAGTCAGAAGGCCCGAGATGGGATGTGGACAGAGTAGGATCCCTGTGTATGACCTCATGCAGAAGTGTTTTCTCCTGTGTGAAATGTGGATAACTTTGCCTCATTTAACTCTTAGGGTGACTATGTCAGGTCATGTACAACAAAGCGTGTGAAAAAGCATGAAGCTCTCACTCAGGCATAGCACTGTCCTTGACAAGCTTCTGCCCTCAAAGGAGCTGCAGGGCATCTTTCCTCTTATAATCAAAGGACTCATGACTCCTGCAAAGGGACCCATGATTTTCTGGTTCCTTCTTTTCCTGGTTCTAGAGAGTCTCTTCATCACTTTTCTACTTCTTGGCATCCCCAGGTCCCTCTTGATGTTTTCTGGCAGTGTCTAAACACAATCTTTCATTGTTACGAAACTTACCTTGTATCTGGGAGAAACTCTTCCCATGATTCTGTAAACCATTCTATCATCTATGCCATTTTCTTTCTCTCATGGGGAAATTGACCTCAAGAGTTTTTTCACTCACTGTGTCCTTTTCCTTATTTTCATTTTTCTCTTCATTCAGAACAACATGATTCCCACTTTGATTAAGGCCATTAATTAAACTACTTTTCTTTTGTTAAGATTTTTGTTCTTGAACTAGCTCTCGCTGGCTAGCCTGAACCTTGATATGTAGACTTAGGCTGGCCGCAAACTCAGATATCCTCCTGCCTCTGCTTTTCAAGTATTGGATTAAAGGTG
This sequence comes from Psammomys obesus, assembly GCF_907164565.1. Classification (NCBI taxonomy): domain Eukaryota; kingdom Metazoa; phylum Chordata; class Mammalia; order Rodentia; family Muridae; genus Psammomys; species Psammomys obesus. Next base: position 2,308,743 of record NW_026596147.1, read on the forward strand.
TTACAACACCACATTTGGCTTGCTAAGATTTTTGTATAAGTGTTACAGGGCTGCTGCAAAGCGATGTCACAAATTGAATTTTTTCACAGAACCAGGGGCTGGAAGTCCAAGATGAGGTGTGACAGTTATGGTTTCTTCTTTTTTCCTCCTCCTCTCCATTTCTTTTCTTCCTTTCTTCCTTTCTTCCTTTCTTCCTTTCTTCCTTTCTTCCTTTCTTCCTTTCTTCCTTTCTTCCTTCCTTCCTTCCTTCCTTCCTTCCTTCCTTCCTTCCTTCCTTCCTTCCTTTCTTTCTTTCTTTCTTTTTTCTTTCTTTCTTTCTTCTTTCTCTCTCTCTCTCTCTCTCTCTCTCTCTCTCTCTCTCTCCCTCTCTCTCTTTCTTTCTTTCTTCTTTTCGACAGGGTTTCTCTGTATAGCCCTGACTGTTCTGAAACTGGCTCTGTATACCAAGCTGTCCTCAAACTCAGAAATCCACTTGCCTCTGTCTCCCGAGTACTGGGGTTAAAGGTGTGTGCCACCATCACCCAAGCTAGTTGTGGTATTTTTTTTTTCTGAAGCTTTGGCTTGCAGTCAGCTACTTTCTTGCTGTTTTCTCACAGAGGAAATGCTGTTTCCTTGGCATTGACTCTCTGTATCAGTCATGTTGGATCAGGATTCATCTATGTGACTTTACTTAATTATCATTATAGGTCTGCAGCTATATCTCCACATATAGTAACATTCTGAGGTATTGAGGAGAGGACTTGAACATATATACATTTTTGGGAAGACACAATTCACCTCTAACCGTTACAAGCAGGCTTCTTGTTTCTAAGACCAATGGCCTGGATGAAACGTTCAGTATAGTAGAGTTGACTGCTTCTCCTCTTTTTCCTTGGGGTTGGAGAGAGTCTCTTACCATCCATGTGGTTTCTTTCCTTCTCTTTTCTGTGGCTGATGTTAGGAATTCCCCTATGTACCTCCTTTTGCTTAAACCCTCTGTTTTGAAGTTTTTCAGTCTCTGTCCTGGGTCCTCTTCTCTTTTTAACAGTCACAGACTGTAGACAATTTTAATAATTGGAGTGATTTTAAATACTATTCTTATGCTGAAGACCCCTAAATGTATATCTGTACTAGAGACTGCTCAAAAAACAGCTCCAAAATGCTTGAGATTTCAGCTTTGATTTTCACATTTAGGCATTCTAAATGTTAAAACATAGCAGCACTGAGTTTGGTTTAAAAAATCTATGCCTTTTCTTGCACAATTCTTTTCCCCAGTTATTTCTTTTCCACCCTTCTCATTGTTTATAAAATCCATTTCAGTTTACCTGCTTGCTTCCGCATTAAATGAGGAAGGATCCTTGATGCTTCCTTTCTCAGTGCTCCCCTACCATCGCATCTGCAGGCAAAGTCTTAACATTGTCTCCAACAAACCTTTCCTGCCGTCTGCATCATTAAGTTTCTCCTGATATACTAATGTAAACTTTTCTTTTCAATTCCTCAATTCAATGTTTCTTCAACACCTTCTTCCTTCTCTTCCTCTTCTTCTTTCTTCTTCTGTGTCCTCTTCCTTCTCCTACCTCCTCCTTCTTTCTCTTTCTCCTCCTCCTCCTTTTCTTCTTCTTCTGACAGAGGCTCACGGTGTAGAACAGGCTGGCCAAACTTGTGATTCTTCTGCGTTGGCCTACCAAGTCCTGGAGTACAGGTAAATACATTGCACAATCATTGGTCCTAACAAATTCTTAAAAATGATTTGTTATTTTTTTTTATCTGTGTTCGCACACACATGTATGTGTGTGTGTTCTCTTGCAATCCTGAAGAAAGTGTCAGATCCTCTGGAGCTGGAGTTATAGATAGTTGTAAGTTACCTGGCATGGGTTTGGGGATCCAAACTTAGGTCTCTGGAAGAGCAGCAAAGCCTTTTAACTGCTGAGCCATCTCTCTAGCACCACCTCCCCCCTCCCCATCAGTACATTCTTTATGGGACTCCAAGCATATTCTTAAAATATTTAAATTAAATTGGTGCTTGCATATCTCAGGAATGTTGCTGTTTTCTCAGGTCCTTGAGTTGACCTAATTCACAGCTGTATTTACTCTTCCTTTGTTGGCTTGTATCCATGTGCATTTTTGCTCCCCTAAATACAAGGTTAGCAGCCTGGGTGTTTCTGGGAGTGTGCTAGAACTGAGGTCTTAGTGAACCAGAATCAGTATTACAATGAGGAACTCAGGTGATCCATGCATATTTTAAAGTTTATGATGCTTTGCTATAGATCTCAGGCTACTTGGCTGTCCTTTAGAGAGAGCATTCCCATTTGGCCAGTACCATGATGGATTTAATCACAGAATCTGTGACTCCCAGTAAGGACAGAAAGCAAAACCCTAACAAGGCAGTGATGTCTACAAGCACAAGCATTTTTTAGAATTTTATCTAAACCTTAAATCAAATATTTTTAGTTGTGTAAAGGAACATAAAATGTTTATGAACAGTTTGATTAAAGCAAATTTGAAGACTACGGAGTTTGTTTGCTTTCAGAAATGTTTTTGAGTTCCTTCTGAATACCAGCTTTTAGAGGTGGTTAGTTTTAATCTGCCTCATCACGATACCTTAGGACAGATGCACAGCAGCAAGCCACAATTGGCTTGGGTTTTCCAATATTTTATTGATCTGTGTTTGTGGGGTGCATTTTAGAGTGTCCGGCAAGAGCACCAATTCTTTAATGTAGTTTGATTCCTATTTTGTTACAAGTCAGTTGTTCGGTGTTTTGTTGCTAACAGGAAGACATTGCCTTGCGGACTGACTGGGGTCATCAGTGGATTCTGTCAGAAGACCAGTAATTACTGCAGACATTCAGCATTTTACAAAGGACATACAAGGGTTCAGATGATGAACTAAGTCATGTCACTGTGATGAGAAAGAACATGTTCAAATGCTTCTTAAATTTGTCTCTGAAAGCATTTCTAAAGCATCATGTTTGTTTTGTTTGTAAATGATTTTTGTTGCCTCTATTGTCAAGTATTTCAGAATTTTATGGCTATCAAAGCATTTTATCAAGTTAGCTAAAAACAACCAAAACCAAGCCTTGGAGTTATTCAATAATCTAAATGCTAGCAGAGATGTAATTTTAAGCACAATCTCACTCATTCCTTGAGTATTACAGCCACCCTCATTTGCTTAATAGCAGGGGCGCTGGGTAGTAGATTGGAGCAGAGAGCTGGATGGACCTGTAGTGCCATTTAGACATAATGAAGGTCCCATTTGACACCTGCGGTGAGATCAAGAGGTAAAAGCAAACCAGAAGTTCAAGCCAGGTGTGTGTCACGTCTCCACAGCTTAACATTCCTCCTACTTTCTTTGGACAACAGTGGCATTGCTCTCAGAGCTTGAAAACAACCAAGAATAAATTTATTCATGGGTAAATGGATAAACAGTGGTTAAGCAAAGTGTGGTATTTAATGTGTAGATTATTATTAAGCTTCAGAAAATAAGGCACTTCTAATCCTGTTTGTTTGTTTGTTTGTTTGTTTGTTTGTTTGAGGTAGGGTCTCTCCAAATGGATCTGGCTGTCCTGGAACTCATTATGTAGACAAGGCTGGCCCCAAACACACAGAAATTCTTCTGCCTCTGCCTCCCAAGTGCTAGGACAGCTGGAGCATGCCACCGTATCCTGGTTATTGTTATACTTTCTATAACACAGATGGGTCTTGAAAACATTTCAAGTGAAATGAACCAGAAAGAAAAGCAAATACATGATTCCATTTGTATGAAGTACCTAAAGTGAGCCAATCCAGAATCAGAGAGCAGCAGAGAAGATGCCTGGGTGGAGGGGAGGCAGGAATGAGTAGTTACAGGGATCTGGAGTTTCTGACTGCTTCTGAATAACCTCTGGAAATGCATGGTGGTGACGGCTTGGTAACACTGAGAATGTACTTAAGGTCATACTATGCTTACCAATGAGTAAACACATAAACACAGCTTGGTGCTTGGATTCCTGTCAGATATGCTGATGTGATTGGTCTAGACTGGGACCTGGGCCTTGGCGTCATTGAATTACAGTCAGCCACTGCCTTGGGGCTCCATGTCACCCTGTGACAGTCAGCCAGTGCCTTTGGGCTCCTCTTCCCAGAGTTCTTAGATTCCTCCTCTTTTTTTCACTCAATGGTCCTGTGCATCTACACCAGTTGGCTTCTTCCTTTATGCTTCTTCTACACCTCAACCTCAGCTATGTATGCTGAGAAAACCGACATGACTTAAGATTTGTGGTGGGTTATGAAATACTTCAGACTCTTTTTTTATTAATTAAATTGGTTGTCTGACAGTTTCTTGCACGTAAAGAATGCATTCTGATTACTCTCACCTCTACCCTCTCTAATCCTCCTTCCACCCCTGTCAACTCCTCCTCCTCCTCCATACTGGTCCCTTTCCCATGTTCATGTCCTTTGGTTTTGTTTTGTGACACTCTATGTATAAGAAAGGTCATCTGTGTAACCATGGGTATACAGACTCCTAATGAAGCCTGGTGAGTTTACTATCCCACACACACCTGAACCACACACACCTGAAGATAATGAGCCTTCCTCCCTCCCTCTCCTCAGAATCTTTCACTAGCCAATAGTTAAGCAGAGAGGAGAGCCCATGACCTCCTCCTCCCTTCGTGGACAGTTCTGGCTGCTGAAAATTCAGTCATGTGTAGTTCTAATGCAGGTGAAGACAGCGGTGAGTTTATGGTTGCAGTGGCTGCGCCAAGCTCGGAATATACAGTATTTCCCCACTCTTTTCACTGTCTTCTGGTTCTGACATTCTTTTGCTTCTTCTCCCATGATACTCCCTGAGCCTTGGAGGAGTGATATAAATAGCTTTTTTTTTTTTTTTTTTTAAGGACTGAGTACTTAATGGTCTGAGGAAATAGTGAAATTCTGACTAAGGAAAAGATAAAGATAAAATCCGTTCATGTAGAGGCTGGGATCAAGGGAAGGGCAGGGTCCCTCTTCTTCTTTCATCCCCTCCCACTCTTCCTCTCTGAAACACTCACTGTAGCCTCCCCTGTGGTTCTGGGTCCTGAGATGTTTCTGTGGACCGACACTTCCTCTTGTCTTAAATATTTTTGAACTAAAAAATCTTTCTGACCCCTTGCACTAACATTGTTTTGTTGTTGCTGGTTTGTTTGTTTGTTTGTTTGTTTTGGCAAAGCTTATTATTCCTACAGTGCCTCCATAATGAACCCTTGTTCTTTGCATGGTCAAAGCTGCTTTCTTTTCTATTTACTTTTCCACACTCTGATACATCTAAAATATAATTAATTTAAAACCCAATCTTCAACTTTTATCACATATTTCCATGTATTTTTCCGAGTGTTGAGGCTCCAGCCCAGGGCCTCATGATTGGTAGGCATGCCCATTTCACTACTGAGTTGTAGCTTTAGTCTCACAGATCTCTCTCCATGAGTTTAGGTATGAGTCTTTGGAGGCCAGAAGATGACATCAAGTGTTTTTGGGGTGCTTTTGATGAGAATGGCCCCTGCAGGCTCATAGATTTGAATGCTTGGTCACTTGGGAGTGGCACTGTTTGTGTGGCCGTGTTGGAGTAGGTATGACTTTACTGGAGGGACTGTGTTTTTGGGGGTGGGCTTTGAGGTTTCAGAAGCCCATTCCAGGCCCAGAGTCTCTCTCTTTCTGTTGCCTTTGGACCCGGATGTAGAACTCACAGCTACCGTGTCTGTCTATGTGCCACACTGTTATGACGATAATGGACTAAACTTCTGAAACTGTAAGCAAGTCCCAGTGAAAAGCTGGGAAGCTCTTCTTCAAGAGTTTCCATGGCCACAATATCATTTCACAGCAGTAGAAACTGCCTAAGACAGTGTTCCTCTGTCTCTTTCCACCTTTTTTTGTTTATTTGTTTTGTATTGTGGGATAGGTTCTCTCACTGAGACTAGGACTTATGGATTGGATAGACTGGCTGGCCTTCAGGATCCAGGGATTTACAGCAAAACACTGAGGTTATAGGCACTATAGGTTATAGCATCATACTGTGCTCTTTTAGTATGGGTGTTGGGAATTTGAATTTCTGTCCTTATGTTGCATGGCAGGAATTTTACTGACAACTATCTTCTTTACCACCAAAGGGATTTTTATTTTATATATATATATATATATATATATATATATACATTATATATTTATTATATATTATATATACATATATATTATGTATAAATACAGCAAAGAAACCGTTTCAGCCCTTTCATTTCTGTAAATCTGCATAGATTTAGATGTGGCATGAATAGATAGCAAATATCTGCCTCTCACCTTTCACTTCTTAAGAATCAATATAAGAGAAAAATGGACCAGTGCTCTCAACTGAAGTCTTTCTTTCTTTCCTTCTTTCTTTTCCTTTCCTTCTTCTTTTCATAGGAACAGGGAATCAAAGAGGGAAGAAGACTTAACTTTTAGAAAAGAGCTTCTCTGTGTGCTATTATAACAGAATCTGGACAGCATGATAAGAAAGTTGGAATTTACAAGGTGTAAGGAAACCATATACTTAAAGATTTGGTTTTTCCATGTGTGATTTCAGCGACTGGCATTCTGATTATGGAGAAACAATAGGTTTGGGTGTCTGTATTTAAACTCACCAAAGCTTTAAAGCTTTTTGCAATGCTATACTTTTTCTGCTAACTCTGATGAAAGTGGCGTGGTGGGACAAGAAGGAACTTTTACCCAGAGTTTCTCAACTGTTTATGTAAAAGGCAGAAGAATCATTTTTTCAGTGATCTATGTTTTTAATGCCAAGAAACTTCTTGATGCCATTTTATGATTATGGAAAAAGCAGATTTTTCTTTTATTATTATTATTATTATTATTATTATTATTATTATTATTATCATTTATTACATTTATTCAATTTGAATTCCAGCTGTGGCCCCCTCCTTCATCTCCTTCCAATACCATCCTCCCTCCCTCTTCTCCCTCTATTCCCTTCCCCTAGTCCATTGTTAGGGGAGGTCCTTCTCCCCTCCTATCTGACCTTAGCCTATCAGGTCTGACTTGTCTTCCTCTGTGGCCTGGCAAGGCTGCACCCCAGAGACAAGGGTGATCAGAGAGTCTGCCACTGAGTTCATGCCAGAGAAAGTCCCTGCTCCCCTTACTAAGGAACCCCCTTGGAGAATGAGTCTGTGGGCTACATCTGAGCTGGTGTTTTAGGTCCTCTCCATGCATTGTCTTTGGTTGGGGTATCATTTTCTTTAGGACCCCCAGGCTCAGTTTTTATGGCTCTGTTGGTCTCCTTTTGGAGCTCCTGTCCCCTCCAGGTTTTTCCTATCTACCCCTTCTTTCACAAGACTCCTCATACTCTGCCCAAAGTTTGCCTATGGGTCTCAGCCTCTACTTTGATAGCTCAAGATAAGTAGTCTTTCAGAGGCCGTCTGTGGTAGGCTCCTGTCCTGTTACCTGTCTTTTCCTGCTTCTGATGTCTATTGAGTTTGTCTTTCTGAATGAGGATTTAGCATCTTCCTTGTTTACCTTCTTTAGGAGTATAGATATTAGTATGTTTATCCTATATTATGTGGCTAATATCCACTTATGAGTGAGTATATACAATGTGTGTTTTTCTGCTTCTGGGTTACCTCACTCAAGATGATCTTTTCTAGATCCCACCATTTGCCTGCAAATTTTATGATTTCCTTGTTTTTTAAAAGTTGAGAGTATTCCATTTTGTAAATGTACCACAATTTCTGTATCCATTCCTCCGTTGAGGGTCATCAAGGTTGTTTCCAGCTTCTGGCTATTACTAAGAGAGCTGCTAATGAACATAGTTGAGCAAATGTCCTATTGGACTTCCTGACTCCAAGTTGCGAATAGATGTTTTGATACTTTGCTGCTGTGGTCTGAGACTTGTAATCAAGAATGAGAAAAGGTCTTTCTGTCTTCCTGCAGGTTAGGAAACACATGTGAGGGAGCTGGAGATATGGCTCAGTGGTTGCAGGAGCTTGCTGATTTTCCAGAGGACCAAGAGTTCTTAGCATCCATGTCAAATGGCTCGTAACTGCCTGTAACCCTTACTCCATGGATTTTGACATTCTCCTCTGGCCTCTGCTGGCACTGCACTCATGTATACAAACATACAAAACACACAAAAATAAAAGTTTTCAAGGAGAATGCACACAAGTATTAACTGTACATTGGCATTTCTGATAGTGGTATTTACTTATTCTCAAGCAATATTAGTATGTGAAAAAGAAGCAGAATATTTTGTTGGCATTTATGTTATTATGACAAGGTTCTCCCTTAGGAAAGCAATAGTGTGCTGTGAGAACTCTTGATGTCACAACACCCTCTGCCTTCAAGGCATTACAAATAACTTGAATCAATCTGGCACCCTTACTGAGGATAAGCTAACAGTGAAATGAAAGCCATTCATCTGAGACAGCAGAGTGGAGACTTCACGGCTGCACCTCGAACGTGGCTCTCACCCTGCCAGGGTTTTGCTCTGCCATAGTAAAGCATGAATCCTTTATCCCTCTGATAATCAAGGTCTTTAGCATTTCATGGAGTTTTCACTCTAAAATTGCAAATGTATAGAGAATTGTTGAAATTCTGCTTATGGCTGCTAAGGATCAAACAAAATTTGCTTTGAATATTATAAAAACATTGAAAGAAATCTTTGCCAGAGGAAATAAAGCTCAATTATCTGCTCTATACTGGAGATGGCAGGGGCAAACTTTTCACGTTGATTTTAGATAACAGAAGCAGATGTCTTTATTGCATTTGCCTGAAAAAAAAAAAAAAAAGACCCAAGTGTTGTCTGTTCTGGTCAACTCATGTAAGCCTTAGGCCTGCTTTACTTTTTTCTCCCTTTCTGATCTTCTTTATACTTGTGTCCAATTCAAATGTGTCTAAATGGGGGAACCTAGGAATGTAATAATTCTTTCTCGTGATGTGTCTATTGCTCCTAAAGCAGTTTGAAAGTTGCTTTATTAGAATCATCCTCAGAGATAGTCCCGTGCCCTGAAGGGAGCTTGGCTGTGCTGGCTTAGAGCTACATTTTAGCATCACATACTGTGCAACAGGGACTTCAGAATCGCACATGTGTTCAGAATTCAGGCTGTGCTCTCAGGTATACGCCAAGTCTTGGAACACTTACCTAATCTCTCTGCGCTTCAGTATTTGGAGCACACGACCCATACCTCACACACGGATTACTGAATTACATGAATTACAGTTATCTACAGATCTAGTGTAGTAATTCCACTCCCACCCCCTTTCTCCTCTCTGTCTTGGAGTTCCCACCAAGGGTTATCTCTCAGGTCGGATTTATCAGAATGTACATGTACAATTGAGGTCTTTATTTGAGAATGAAGAGCTTCACCTGGATGTTAAGAAATCAGGGATTGGCAACCATGGTCTGGAGGCTCTAGGAAGGCCCGTGAGGAAAGTGAAGCAGGTTGGAGCAATGCTATTTTTTTTTTCATCCATGAGTGTGGGAATATTTACTGTGTATGGCTATTTATTGGATCATGGGAAACTTACCAGTGGCTGCATACCTGAAGAAAACTGACCCTCTCTCCTAGCTAAGTCTTACCAACATGATGTCAATAGACATTCTGAAACAGGCTGCATCCCTTACAAAGAACTATAGGCAACTAAGGAATGCTGACAGAGGGAGAAATAGTCTTCTCCATGGAAGAACACATTACCTGGTTACTCAGCACCAAATGGTCATTCCTGAAAAAAAAACATACATTCAATTAACAGTACAGAGAGTGAGTGGTTATATTTGAGAACATACATGTACCATCCCCCATGGGGGAGGAGCAGCCTTGCCAGGCCACAGAGGAGGACATTGCAGCCAGCTCTGATGAGACCTGATAGGCTAGGGTCAGATGGAAGGGGAGAATGACCTCCCCTATCTGTGGACTTGGGGAGGGGTATGGGAGGAGATGAGGGAGGGAGGATGGGATTAGGAGGGAATGAGGGAGGGGGGCTATGGCTGGGATACAAAGCAAATAAATGTAATTAATGTAAAAAAGTAAAAATGTAATTATTTAAAGAAAGAACATACATGTTTATACATATATGCATGTAATAAGTTAATGAAAAAAGAGGCCATAAATTAAAAAAAAAAAAGGAAGAACATTATGGGAGGGTTTGGAGGAAACAGAAGGGAAGAATGTGATAAATTTTATTATAATCTAAAAGTACAAAAAAAAACAAGAAAAAAATGGATTGAGAAGTTTCTGTCTACACGACCTCAATTTTTGCCTAAACATAGAGTATTTCACCTCAGAAAAGGCATCATATTTTCTGAGCGGGAGGAGGATATTATCACCAAGCATATATGATGGGCAAATACCAGGCATAATGGAGGAGGTGTGATCTGAATAACCTGGGGAGACAGAGTAGAATTTTATTACGCTGCCATGAGAGACATTTTATTAAGGTTACATTTTCTACCTAACACCAATTGGAATTTCTATTTCATTTTTCTCCCTAACAATGTGAGATGAAGCTCACTGGAGTTTCATAGCAAATATATGATTGAAATAGATTATCAGCCTTTGCCTCCACTGTAGGAGCTAGGGCCATAGATAGCAGTTCCGTTGCTTCCTTGAGAGATGGCCTGCCTCTTGTGATTTCCAGGCCAGATGACAATTTACAACCAAGGCTGAAGCTTGCAGCAGAAGTCAGCTATAGCTAAACTGCGATTTGGTAAAACCGAGGCCTGATGCATATTTGTTCTTATTGTTCGTTTTTTTTGATATATGAGACAGATTCCTACTATGTAGCCCAGGTGGGCCTTAAATTTAAATTCTCCTGTCTCAGCCTGCAAGGGCTGGGAGTACAGGTGTGTGACACAATACACACTTCTACCATTGTTAGTATTTTATTATTATAGGTATTCAATTTAAAATATTGGATGACTGTACAAAACAAGTACATGTTTTCCTTTTTTTAAAATTACAGTGTTATCACAAAGCACATAGAATTTTGGTGTTCCCTTTGGAATACCATGGTTGTTTTTTTTAAAAATTTCTTTGATTTACACTTCTAGGTAGATGAACAAGTGAGTGTATTAGTGTCCTAAAAATTCAGGGAGATTTTGTTTACCTTTTTTTTTTTTTTTTTTTTCCTGAGACAGGGTTTTTCTGTGTATCCTGGTCTTCTCTGTAGACCAGGCTGGCCTTGAACTCACAGAGATTCACCTTCTTCTGCTTCCCAAGTTCTGGGATTAAAGGCATCCACCACAACTGCCCAGCTTTGTTTTCTTTGCTTGTTTGTTTGTTTTATTTATTTATTTATTATTTTTTAATGTGGATTGGTGTTTTGCCTGAATATATATCTGTGTGAGGGTATCCCCTGGAACTACCAATAGTTGTGAGCCACCATGTGGGTGCTGGGAAATGAACTCTGGGTCCTTTAAAAGAGCAATCAGTGCTTTTAACCACTGAGCCATATCTCCAGCCCCTTATTTACATTTTTAATTTGTTGAAGTAGGCAGATAAATAAATAGTAATACATTTGTTTCATAGCCCATCATCCTCAAGGATTGCTTAAGACCATGGGAAATACTGACTCACCCTTTCTAAATAGACAACCAATATTCTTGAACTTTAAAGACCAACTTCATCCTTTTGGGTTTTATTAGTTGGTGTAATAGATCACCACAAACTGAAAACAACATGGGCAGTTGTTACTGCTCTTGGTGACCCACCAGACCTAGTTGGTAAGACACTATTACTAAAGATGACACATGTCTTTGAGTCATGAGACAAGGAAATCAATATAGAACTAGATTGAAAGGTGCTTCCCTGCTGGCTAGCCTTCATGGTGCTAAAAGGTGCTATACAAGCTTCTTCGGGAGAATTGTCATCAATAGTTTTACTGTGTGCAAGAATACTGATCAGGCAAGATGATCTTAATAGTACAATAGTGGCATATCCCTGTTGTAGGGATTACCAATTGCTTTCTGTTTGGATTTGGTGACCACCTCCATAGAAAGAAATTTGTGCCTGTAAACCTGGTGAAAGCTTGTAGTGGGATAGGCCATCGTGGAGAAGCTACTGCTGCTGTTTTGCTAAATGGTCATGATGCTCCTTTCAATTTGCCTTGTAAATTACTGTTTATGAAACAGGTGAGTTTTGCTTTCCTTCCTGTCCCCCATTACAGTTTCTTCAGTCTCATTCTGAGCCTTAGCCAGACTGATGACAGGCACCTTTTCTCTCATTCTATCTGCATTCCCTGGGGGGCTCCTCCCAACCTTGGCATAGACCCAGCTTTCATCCTTCCTTTGTGTCAGCTGCAAACAATACCTAGAAACCCTCTTTACCCAGGATCCCCAGGAGCCAGGGACTCAGGTGGGTGAGTCATACTATCCTTCCTGTCCTACATTATGATCTTGTCGTTCTCACCCTCGGCCTGGTAATAAACTGCTAATAGGTGCCTCTCTGCCTCTCTTAACTTCATTCACTGAATACTCAAACACTGAATGGTTCAGACTTAGGGTTCCCTTAGGCCTTTCATCCCAGTATTTCCAGTTTATTTGTTTTACTGAAACCTACTTGCAGGATCCTCTCTTTCCGGAACTCCTCCAACTTCTTCAGAACCCCACCTTTTGGTGTGGACAGGATCCCCTTAGACCTTTCCTGAAGGCCCTCCCAACCTTAACTTCTAATCCACCTCTGTTTTTATTGGCCACAAACCAATCTGTAGAAGTATTCTCTATCAGGCACCCTGCACCCCACACTTTCTTAAGATCCAGAGAGGGCAACCAAGGCTTGGAACAACCACTCAGCAAAAACAAGATCAGATATCAACACCTAGAAATCATAAGCATCCCGACTCCAGATGTCTAGACATCAGCACGAAAGCACAAACATTAACAACTAATACAATGCAACTCTATGAGAACACGGTGACCCCACTATGGTAGGCTCCAAGAAAGGGAATATAGCTGAAGCATAAGACAAAGACTCCAAAAATGCATTTACGAATGGGTTCAAGGATCTTAATGAGGACATGAATAAATACTCTAATGAAGTTTGTGAAAATACAAATAGTGGAATGAAATAATGGAACTAGCTCAAGAGGTGGAAGTAGAAATAGAATCACCAAAGAAAAGCCAAACTGATATAAAACTGGAAATGAAAAATTTAGGAAGGTAAGCAAAACCCTTAGAGGTAAGCCACACCGACAGAGCCCAAGATGTGGAAAAGGGAATCTCACGCACTGAAGAAAAAGCAGAAGAAATAGACACTTATTCAAAGAAAATATTAAATCTAACAAAGCTCAGGCACAAAACATCCAGGAAACCTGTGGTACTGTGAAAAGACCTATAGATAATAGGAAGAAAAGGAGATCAAAGGAAGGGAAAGTATTTTCAACAAAATCATAGAAAAAAAAATCTGTAATCTAAAGAAGGAGATGCTTATCACGGTCCAAAATCATAGACAAGACCAGAAAAGAAATTCCTAACAACACATAATAATCAACACTAAACACACAGAGCAAAGAAAGGATATTAGAAGCTGCAAGTGAAAAAGCAATTAACATATAAAGGCAGACCTATTAGAATAGAACTTGACTTCTCAATGGAGACTGTAAAGGCCAGAGGGATCTAGACAGGTGTTCTACAGAGACCACAGACAACAGGTTGACTACTATTTTCAGTAAAACCATCAATCACAATAGAGAGAGAAAGAAAAAACATCCGAAGATAAAACCAAATTTAAAGTTTATCTAGCCACAAATCCAGCTTTAGAAGATACTAGAAAGAAACCTTCAACCTGAAAAAGTTACCCATACCCCTCCCCTCACAATAAGAAAATAGTGTCAATCAGTAAATTGACAGAGAGGGGAAAACCTCCACACTATAACAAAAAATGACAGGAATCAATAAACAATGCTTATTTATAATGCTCCATATTAATGACCTTAATTCCTAACAAAAAGACATGGACTAACAGTATGGATTAGAAAACAGGATCCATCTTTTTGCTGCATCCAAGAAATATACTTTACTATCAACGATAGACATTACTTCAGGGTAGAAGCTGGAGAAAGATAGTCCAAGCAAATGGACCCAAGAAGCAAGACAGTGTAGTCATTTTAATATCTGACAAAATAGACTTCAAGCCAAAACTAACAAGAGATAGAGAACGACATTACATACTGGTCAAGTGAAAAAAATCTACTTAAAGGATATTGCATTCTAAATGTTTATGCCCGAAATACAGGGCACCCAAATTCGTGAAAGAAACACCACTACAGCTAGAAATGTATATTGAACCTCATACATTGATAGTATCTGACTTTAATACCTAACTTTTGCCAATATGTCACCCAGGCAAAAGCTAGCCAGAGAAATACTAGAGTTAAATAATGTCATAAATCAAATGGACCTACCAGACATTTACAGGACATTTCACCCAAACAAAAAGACTATACTGTTTTTTCAGAAGCTTAAAGAACCTTCTCCAAAACTGACCCTATACTTGAACACAAAGCAAATCTCAAGAGATACAAGAAAATAGAAATAACTCCTTGCATCCTATCTGACCATCATCAATCACAGTTGGATATCATCAACAGAAAGTATACAAACACATGGAAATGAATGATTCACTGCTGAATGAAAAATGGGTAAGGACAGAAACTAAGAAGGAGATTAAAAACTTTTTTATAATTGAATGAAAATAAAAACACAACACACACAAACTTACAGGACAATGAAAATGGTTCCAAAAGGCAAGTTCATTAAGTGCCTGCACACAGAAAAGAAAAATTGGAGAGATCTCGTATTAGTAACTTAATGGCACATATAAAAACTCTAGACCACAAAGAAGAAATAACTCCCCCAAAGGAGTAGGACACAAGAAGTAATAAACTCAGGGTTGAAATCAATAAAATAGAAACAACAACATCAACAAAACAATACATAGAATCTATGTAACAAAGAGTTGGTTCTTTGAGAAAGTAAGATTGAAAAACATTTATCCAAATTAACTAAAAGACACACAGAGAAGATACAAATCAATAAAGTTAGAGATGAAAGAGGGGGCATCAGAAAAGACACCAAGCAAATCCAAAGTATTATAAGAACATACTTTTTTTTTACATTATATATATTTTTTCCCATTAATTTATTTAATCACTGTACAGCCTGATTGCAGCCTCCCCCCACCTCTCCTCCCAGTCCCACCCTCACACATCCCTTCCCCCATGTGTACTGACCTGGCTGCCCACAGGCAGTGAGCATGACAGTGGTGCCCGGTGAACCCGTGGGGCGGAGGGCAGGGAGGTGTGTGGCCCAGGCCAAGAGTCTCCGGGATCCTGGCCTGGGAGGCCCTGCCCAGCTTCAAGATTACCCTGGCTCTGAGCAACAACAGGGTAGTGCTAGTCCAGTATTTATGGTGCTTCAGAAACCAGAAACCTTGAACCAGACCAATGACTCATTGCAATGAATACTTGCATGTAAAGATATTTGGGCAAACAAAACAAAACAAAACAAACAAACAAAAAATGGTGTGGCACACAATATTTTGCAATGCCACTTGGATGGGCAAATGATGAGTGTGCAATGGAGAGGTGGGAGGAGACGGCGGAACAAACTGGTTTGTGTGTGCTTGTGTGTGTGCGTGTGTGTGTAGATGTGTGTAAGCAGCAGAGATAGGTGGAAATAGAAACAGTGACAACAGGGGTGGAAGTGAGGCTGAGGTTGACAAAGGAGCGTGTCTTTGCTAAGTAGGGCTAGCAATGTGGTGAGCAGCAGCCTGGGGCACGCACAGGCGCTGCCCAGCCACATGATCACCCTGGCTGTAAGCAAGAGCAAGATATCGAAGATGAAGAACAGTTCATTTTCTGGATGAAGCCTCCTCAAAAGACCTCCATAGTCTGTGCTGACACTGAAGGCCATGTCCAAGTCTGTGGTCCATGCTGCAGCCAGGCGCCATGCTGGTGTCCGTGGTCCATGCTGTCCCCAGAGGCTGTGTGGATGTCCATGGTCCACACTGGAGCTGGAAACTACGTGGAGGTCCCTGATCTGTGCTGCTGTTGGCTCTTATGGGCAAGGAAGCTTCTTTGCAATGGTGTTGATGACTGTAGACTCAAAGCTGAGTCTACAGTCAGACTCAGCTTTGAGTCTGAGAAATGTTGAATGATTCTGTGACAACCACCTAAGAAACAGTCTAGAGAGGAAATGGGTGATGAAGTGTAGTCCTTCACAATTGATGGCTTCTGGGAGTGTGGGGAAGACTTAGTTTTCTTGAAGGGGTAGCCACTCGGAGTTTGACCATGCTCCAGTAAGTACATGGGCAACACAAATTCGACTTGGTGTATTTTCTTTTTCTTTGTGCAGGATGGGCATAAGGGTGGATGGGAGGGTGGACCTGGCAGGAATAAGAATGGAGTGTGATGGGGTGCAGGTATGAAATTCCCAAATAATCAATAAAAACATGTTGGGTGAAAATGATGCAATGAATCTAACCCTTTCAATGAAATGAGTAAAAACAGTATGTCTGTCAGTAATTAAGTATAGATGTCAATAAGACATATAAAATGGAATTGTTTAATGGGGCTGAGAATATCCACAACCCTTCCAATCCCTTCATAGGGGAGGAAAGGTTTCTTTCCTTCACTTACTTCTAGATTCAAATGATTTTAACAAGATTAATAAGAGACAAACATATTGTTTTGCCCATCTTTTATGGCAAAGGAGGCTTCATAATGAATGGAAGACCAGGGAAAGGGAAACTCCTCTATTTTTATTTTCAGGTCCGATGAAGAGTAGACAGACATACAGACATATAGCTGGACAAATTGGGTGTTGTGGTAAATCTTAATTGTCAACTGAATTAGAATTAGCATGGAAATGTGCCACTGGGTGTATCTAAGGGATTATTTCCAGAATAGGGAAGAGTCACTCCCAGTATGAATTCCACGGAGAAAGTGGGCAGAGCACCAGCCTCCATCTCTCTCTGATTCCTGACTATGAATACTGTGGCCAGCGGTCTCAAGCTCCTGCCCCCAGAATTTCCTCATACAATGAATTATACCTCAGACTGTGAACAAAAAGATAAACCCTTTCTTCCTCAAGATACTTCTTTCAAATATCAAGTTGGAGCAAAAGGACAAGTAACTAACAGAGGGTATGCGGCCCGGTGATAAATCGGGGTGGGGGGTGTTTAACAAAGCCGTTTTGGTCATAATCTTGTGTGACTGCAACAATAAAGATAGTTTCCGACTGCAGGTATGGAAATAGTACCTCTCATTGCAGAAAGGCGGGAAGCTGGTTAAAAAGTAGGCTGCTCTCTCCTGTTTGCTCTAGTTCCCCGCCCCCCTCCCCCAGTCCCGAGGTGACATATTTTGGAGGCACACTTTTTGAACCTCACATTGCCTTCATCATTTGGAGTATAGGAAATGGTCAACAAAAAACGTCAGGAACAGTTGGTGGTTAGGGACTCAAACCAGCTACTGGCTTTACTATAAACAGCAAACCTCAGTATCATAAATGCTAATGTTTCTGGCCCTTTTAAGAGCCAGCAAGCAGCCACAGAAAAATCCCATTGTTTTCAACAACTCTTTGAGTTCATGGCCTCACAGATAATGATTCTGTCTCATCCACCAATATTCAGCAGCCTAAAGTAGACAGATTTTTTTTTTTTTTACTATCTTTCTCCTCAAACAGCAAAGGCTTCCCACCCCAAATACTACCCAAATGAACATCCTGTAAGAGTTCAAAGGGCTTTTCCCTCCCTCAGGAAAAACTAAAAATTAGTCTGTGGCCCCCCAACATCTCACACATACGTACTCGATCTCAAAAGCACACAGTCATTTGACAACCAATGACCCTAACAGCAAATGGGAGTTTTAATTTTTTTATTATTTTTAATCATGTGAGTACGTGGCAAGGTGGGTATGCACACATGATTGTAAATGAGCAGAGAGACCAGGGGTCTCAAGCCCCAAGGAGGGGGAGTTGCAGGCCGTTGTAAGCAAGAGCAGCCCGGGTGATGGGAACTGAAAGTAGAGGAAGCGCGACGGTTAGTAAAGGGAGCGGATTGACTCACCTGTGTGTGCATGCGTATTTGTACGTGGGGGCACACGTGCTCACTGGACTCTGCATCTCCATAGCCGGAATATATGCAATACCACAGTTAGTGTGGTGAACAGTTTTGCACCACCACAAGTGTGCCTCGGAAGATATCTTTTGTTTGGCCAGCAACAGCCCTGGGGCCACGAGGGGATACCGAAGCATCACGTGAGTGTCTGGTGTTCAGTTACCACCCAGACAAGATTTTAAGAAAAAGTTTTCTTTTTTTTTTGGATCCATGTTTCACAAGCAGACACACCGAAGGGAGGGAAGCAACCATGGCGAATGTTTTAAATTAGGGCCTTGCCGTCGGTAGTTCCTACTTGCTGTGGAACACCGCTGAGGCAGAGAACTACCACATTCTCACACTGGAGAAAGTGCCCCTGTCCAAGGACTGGCAATACTGGGATCCCCAGGACGGTAAACAGCTGCAGAGTATGTGAGTCTTTGTTTTGGGCCTTGCTTCCATGGCTTCCAAGCTCCACTTCTGTGTTATTGTTATTGTTATTATTATTATTATTATTATTATTATTATTATTATTATTAAGTGAGACAGGGCTTTCTGTGTAGATATGGCTGGCCTGGAACTCATCCTGGAGAGCAAGCTGGACGCAAACTCACAGAGATGGACCTTCCTCTGCCTCCACTAAGAGCGTGCACTGCCGCTACCGCCACGTGGCTGTCTGTTCTCTCTCTGAACGCAGAAGATTTCAGGTGGAGATCCACAGTTCATGCGCTATGCACATAGGTAATCACTGCCCAACATCTGTAGGTGATGAAACGAGTGAAGGGATATGGTGTCAATAGCTGCCAAGGGGGTCTACCTCAATGCAGCAAGGGAGAGTCTACAACAGTGGTGTTTTCATTTTGTTTTGTTGTTTTTGTTTCTCGAGGAAGTGTGTGTCTTGCCTGTATCCCCCTTGCCCTGGCATCCTGAAGAGGTCAGAAAATGTTGGAGTCCCAAGAACCAGAGTTACTGATAGTTGTAAACCACCATGTGGGTATTGGGAATCAAAGCCCAGGTCCTCAGGGAGAGCAACCAGAGCCTGTATAACCCCTGAGCTACCTCTCCTGTCCCTGCAGTGGAAATTTACAAAATAGGGAACTTGGGGAAAGGAGCAAGCCTCTAGCTTAGAGTAGCCGTTCTCACCCTTCCTAATGATGCAACCTTTAATGCAGTTCCTCATGTGAGGAACCGTATTGCACTCAGGAATATGGTTTCAACAACTCTGGGTTCAACTATAAAATTATTTTCATTGCTACTTGGTAGCTGTAATTTTGCTGTTATGAGTTGTAATGTAAATATCTGCAGGCTATCTGACATGTGACCCCTTTGAGAACCACTCTTGAGTGGCTCAGGCACTGCAGACCTGGAGTAGAGAAGACACTGACCTGTGTCTGCAGCAAAGGCATTCCTGCACTGTCCCATCTGGGAAGGCCTGGGCAGGTCACGTCCACCACACAGGCAGTGTTCTCTGTAACAATTCAGGACTACTGTTCTATGTATTTGGTTGTTAGCTGGATGAGGCCAGCCCTTGTCTGGCAGTTCGTTGTTTAAGGTGTGATCTCATTCAGTCTGCTGAAGCCTGAGAAACCTGGACACAAAATCATTCCCTACCAATCTGTTACAAAGGAACTCGACCATGCCTTAACACGCTTTGAGCCTAGTCAATATCCTTTTCCAGCTGCTGGTTTCCACTCCTTAAAATCAGAACAAATCAAGCGGCTTTTCCTTTTCCAGTAAATTATGAGAAAGTGATGGCCGCACACGGCATTCCAGGTGAATCTCATTAAGCTCTTTTGATGCAGTTAATGCTAATTCATAAAAAGAAAATATCCTAAATTCTGAAGTCTTTAACGCAGATGAAAGTTCATTGAATTCAACTCACAACATGGTGCGGCGTTTCTTTCACCCAGGAGCATGGTGAGAGGGATTTGACTGATTGAATGAAAGAAAACAGAAGGAAAGGTTAAGTAACGGCATACTAAATTCGTTTGGGGAAGGGGAAGATTTTCTACAATCCAGGAACACTTTTAAACTCACTTCTCCCATCTTTATTAATGACTGTGAGGAGGAGAAGCAAATAGCATCTTAATAACCTCTGCAGGCAAATCACAAAGCCCATCTGTACCGCACTGTTAACAGTCAGAGCTGAGAAACGAAACCAAGTAATACAGTCAGATTAGAAATGGAGGGAGGCAATAAAAATAAGATCCAGCCTAGTAAGCTAATATGTCTGCAGGGAATGTTATAAAACACCTTTATGTAATTGAAGAAAGGTCCTTGTGAAAGAGCAATGGCAGAAGAGGCAGGGCACTGTTAGAAGAAACTAAAACAAGATATACTATGTGCACTGATAGCCAGGAGAAAAGTGAATGACTGTGTGCGGTAGAAGAAGGATCTACTCCCATGGAGAAGAGAAAAGGAAGTCACAGGAAGAAATGGGTGAAGCTGCACCACAGTGATACACCTCATTCTCAGAACTCACTGGTGATGGGGTGTAGGGGAGGCACAGAAATTAGAGTACAGGAAAATTAGGAGGCAGGAAAATCAGTAAGAATGAAATGACCTGAAGTAATTATGAAAAGATGAGAAAAATCAGACCTGCATGTTTTGCCTAAATCATCACTTTGGAGAGATCAACTAGCTACATATATTTATAGATGGGCGACACTAAACAAACAAACAAACACACACACACACACATGCGTGCACACGTGAACACACAGACACACACACACACACACACACACACACACACGAGGCTACAAGAGATACAGAAGTAAATGGTATGGGGAAAGTTTATGGTGCCTTTGTTTATATTTGGACATCAGAGTACATAATGATATAACTCTGAAATCTTATATTCCTTGAAATTCAAGGGGAAAGTGGTTACAGAATAAAAATCACGAATGCTTCATTTTTCCTAAATGGGGATACATTTTCCATATTCTTTGTCCTTATTCTAAACATGTATTTACTCAACCCTGATTGGAAACCTACGAGAAATACTTAAACTCCCATCTATACTCTTAGAATAGAATGTTTGGGGTTGAGGGTACAGTTGGCAGAGTATGCTAGCCTAGCATGTAAAAAGCCCTGGCTGTGACCCTCAGAACTTCATAAACAGGGTATGCTGGCACATACCCATAATCACAGCACTCAGGAGGCAAAGACAAGATGATCAGGAATTTCAGATTATCCTTGGCTAGATACTGAACTCAAGGCCAACCCACAATACATGAGATCCTGTATAAACCGGAACAGTTGACATTTACTCCCTAATGTTTGTCAGTAGGATTTGCCCAACTTCTAACACCAAGGTGAGGTTAATTACATGTTCAACTTCAACAAGACAGAAAGGGGTTTATTTTTAAGTACAAAGAACATTCATATTAGAGAACTAGAAGTCATGGGTTCTTTCTCTTCTTTGGATCTTATTTTAACTCAACTTTCCTGCCCAAAGCTATAAGAAATGGCCCTAATCTTTGGTTTTTCATATGCCTCCATAGATAACTAAAACAAGTCCTAAGAAAGCCAGTTTTATTTTGTGTTAAAACTCTTGGATTTGGTGCACATCCATGACCCAGTCAGACTCGTAAGTAATCTGAATTCTTAGCAATAGGAAGCATGTACACAAACTAAAAACAATGTACAAGGAGCTGATGAGACAGCTAAAAAGACACCTGCCACCAAACCAGAGGACCCGAGTTTCATCCTCAGAAGCCACGTGGTGGAAGAGGAGTGCTAACTTCCACACATGGCCAAGAAGTGCTCCTCTCACTTTAAGGGAATGATTAAGCCAAGGCCTGGAAAAAGAGAAGACAGTGAGCCATGCTGATGGCTAGGGGAAAGGCACTCCACACCAAGGGCACTGTAGATGCAAAGGCCCTGGGGCAGAAGTGCATCAGCCTGACATCTGTGACGGCTGGACTTCAGACCAGGGAAGTGTTGAGGGACAAGATGGTTAAGACATTGTTAGCCGTGCTAAGGTACTGGCCTTTACTTTGGTCTGGAAAAACACTGAAGAATTTTAAGCAAATGAAAAACATCATCTGTCTCATGCCATACTATGGCTACTCAGTGAAGAGTAAGCTTCAGGGGGCGGGGTTGGTTAAGTGTGAGGTGAGTTAAGAAATTATTTCAATTATCCAGGGAAAGATCAGCCTGAGTGGGGAGAATGGGATGGATATGGTGAGAAGAGACAGGGTTCAAATATACTGCAACAGCATGTGTTTTTGTGGAGTGTAAGAAATGGGAGTGAGTGTAAGAAACAGGAGACAGGGTGAGTTTTCTGCCTTTCCTTGTAGCCACCTTTTACTGAGACAAGGAAGAATGGGCGAGGGCAGGTATGGGGCTTGGAGGTTGGAAATGGAAGTTTAAGAAATCCATTGTGGAGCCATCTCTAGCCCGGTAGCAGAATGCTTTTAGGTCCCTCTCATGCTCCTCTATCTTCATTCCCTGGGGACAACTCCAAACCTTGCAGGAGACCCAGTTTTCCTCCTTCCTCCCAGCCCTTTGTGTCAGCCGAGGGACCCCCAGTGGCCACACCGGACATAGACATGATTTTCAGTCTCTTTCCTGTCCTCCACTACTCTATCTCCAGCCTACTTCCCAGCCCTGCAGCAGATGGTTAAGTCTCATTATACTTGTCATTTGCTACTGATCTTTGTGTGTTAATTTTGGTAATTTTGTATCCTGCTACTTTGCTGAAGGAGTCTAACAGCTGTAGAAGTTTCCTAATGGAGATTTTAAACACTTCTATGTTTGCTATCATATCATCTGCAAATAATAATACTTTGAGTGCTTCTTTTCCTATTTGTATCCCCTTGAACTCTTCCAGTTGTCTTATTACTCTAGCTAAGACTTCAAGCACTGTACTGAATAAGTATGGAGAGAGTGGACAACCTTGCACTGTTCCTGATTTTAGTGGAAATATCTCTACATTTTAGTTGATATTGGCTTTGGGCTTGCTGTAAACTGCCTTTATTAGGTTGAGTTAGGTCTTTTGTATCTCCTTGTCTCTCTAGGAATTTTATCATGAAGGGATGTTGGGTTTTGTCAAAGGACTTTTCTGAATCTAATGAGATGATCCTGTGTTTTTTTTGTCGTTCAGTTTGTTTATATGGAGGATTTCATTTATTGATTTATGTATGTTAAACCATGCCTGTATCTCTGAAATGAAGCCTACTTGATCATGGTTCTTCTATTTAGTTTAGAAGTATTTTATTGAGAATTTTTGCATCCATATCTATAAGGAAAATTGGTCTGTAATTTTCTCTTTGTTGGATCTTTGTGTGGTTTAGATATCAGAGTAATTGTGACATCCTAAAAAGAATTAGGTGATTTTCCTGTGGTTATTATTTTTGTGGAATAATTTGAGGAGTATTGACATTAATCCTTCGAAGGTCTGGTAGCAAAGTTCTGGTTAGAATTCTGTTATGAGTTCACCTAGCCTTGGGCTTTTATTTTTAAAAAAATACTGCTTCTATTTCACTGGGCATTATATGTCTGTTTAAATTGTTTGTCTGATCTTGATTTAACTTTTTATGTCATATATTTTAAGAAATGTTTCCATTTCTTTTAGGTTTCCAGTTTGGTGAAATACAGATTTTTAAAGTATGAAGCTAAATAACAAGGTGGGCCCAAAGGAAGGATGCTTGAATCTCACCCAGATGGGGAAATAAAAAAAGACATCTGAAGCAGATGGGGGGAGGGGTCTGGGTGAGGGAGAGGGTGGGGAGAGGAACTGAGGTTGGGATCAGATGAAAAGAGAGGAGAGGGAGGACTTGGAGAGAGAAAGGAAATCGGAGGGGAGGTATCTCTGAGATGAGGAAGGATCCCAGGAGTCTACGGGGGTGATCCTAGCTGAGACTCCTATCATCTTGGGGATATGGAGCCTGAAGTTGCCACCTCTTATAGCCAGATAGGACTTCAGTGGAGGGAGGGGGCACCAACCTACCCATAAAACCTTCAACTCAAAATTTGTCCTGTCTACAAGAAGTGTAGGGATGAAGATAGAGCAGAGATTGAGTGAAAGGCCAACCAGTGACTGGCCCAACTTGAGACTTACCCCTGGAGAAAGAGTCAGCCCCCTGACACTATTAATGATACGCTGCTATGCTTGCAGACAGGAGCCTAGTATAACTTCATTCTGAGAGGCTTCATTCAGCAGCTGATGGAAACTGATGTAGAAATCCATAGCTAAACAATAGGCAGAGCTCAGGGAGTCTTGTGGAAGATTGGAAGGAATGATTGAGAAAGCCGGTGGAGTCATGACACCGCAAGAAGACCTACAGAGTAAACTAACCTGGGCCTGTGGGGGCTCACACAGACTGAACCACCAACCAAAGAGCTTGCATGAGCTGGGCCTAGGCTCCCTACACATACATAGCAGATGTGCAGTTTAGTGATCATGTGGGCCCCCTAACAATTGGAGTAGGGGCTATCTCTGCCTCTGTTGCCTGCCTTTGGATCCCTTTCCTCTAGCTGGACTGCCTTGCCTGGCCTCAGTGAGAGAGGATGTGTTTAGTCCTGCTGTGACTTGATGTGCTGGGGTGGCACTGTGGTCCTGCCCTCTCCCTTCCCAGCGGGGCAAGCATCGAGAGCTGCAGCAGTGGTAGCCAGCCAGGCTGCTGGCCTGAGCCTGCTAGTTCTCCCTCTGCTTCTCTCCACCACTTGCAGCTCTGCTCCGCCATCTTTTTTTTTTCAACTTCATGAGTCCACTTTTTAAAAGCATCTTCTCATAAGACCTGCTGTTTTTTTTTTTCTTTTTAGTTGCTTGAGAAGTACTGTGCACTCTGCAGACTCATTCTCTGTGGGTCTCTCAGACTCCTTGGAGTGGCTCTGATGTCCCTTTTAGTGCATCCAGCCTGTGAATCTACAGTGTGGCGTTAGTAGGTGAGTTTGAGACTGGGCTACAGTGCTTCCCAGCTTCTGAAGCCCCTGAAGACACTGAATAGACTCTGTAGGAGGAGTTGATAGGGAACTTGGGAGGACTCCTGCCCTGGACTCTCCGGGGAGGTTCACAGGCTTATGGCAAGTTCTTTGTCTCTACTATGATAACATTTGGGCTCCCTTTTCTTGTTCAAGGGTACATATAAGCAAGTGCTGTGCTTCCTCATAGCTTATTCATGTTTTTATATCATGGTGAAGACATTAACCATGTCAGGGCATTATCCAGAATTTATGTTTTATGAGTCCCAGTGAACCTGTAGACTCCAGGAATTTAAATCTTAGGCACATAGCACCCTGGGAATTATTAAAAAGCTTAATTCTGGGCTGACAGATTATGAGTTGTGATAGCATTACTGAATGAATATCTATATTGCTTTGATGGCCTTTTACCTGAATGTTGATTTTTTTTTAAAGGTTTCAAAGTGAATTTTCCTTTTTAGTTTACTTATTAAAGAACTGTTTAGTTGGTACCCTTAATGGATTGTTGGAAGCTGAAATTTAACCATTGGTATTAGTTACTTTTCTATTGCTGGAATAAAAATACCATGACCAAGGCAGCCTCCGGAAAGAGTTTCTTTCAGACAGTTAGCGTCTATGATGTTGGAGGGGTGGCATGGCAGCCTGGGCTGGAAGCTGAGAGCTTACCTAATGAACTGTGAGCAGGCAGCAGAGAGAGTGAACAGGAATTGATGTCTATTTTTAAACTGTCAAAGCCAACTTTCAGTGACATACTTCCTCCAGCGGGGCCACACCTCTAAACCTACCCAAACAACCCCACCAACTGCAAACTAAGTGCTCAAATGCCCAAGAATGTGGGGAGCGTTGAGGACTCAACTCGCTACACTGTGCACCGAGCTCTATAGATCACAAAATGAACATTTATTGCCATGAACTTTGTAGAGATAAAAGAAAAATGAGCAGTAATAGAAGCACTGGGCTTTGTGTTTGTAATACAGAAAGGGGAGGTTTACTGGTAGAAAAAGAAAGAGAACATATCAGATAGCTGGATTTTTTAAAAAGAGAGAAAGAGAGAAAACAAAATAATTGAAGTAGAAAATTATAATTCTTCCTGTTCATACTTCTTTTATTGTTAGTTTTATTTTTTTTCTAATTCCATGACAAATTTTCCCTTATACTTATTCTCCTAGAGAGCCTTGTAATTAGGAAAAAAATTTAAAACTGGTTCCTCCTTGCTATGTTTTTGTTGAATTACAAACACATTCTTGGATTCAGTCATTTTGAATGTAAAGCTTTTATTAAGATCAAGTTTATGAGACAAAACAGTCTGTCTTTCAAATTTTCCTCTGGTGTCTCTATCCCTCACCAGATAGCAAGATTAATTCAACCAGAGTGGAGAATACAAGGTTTGTTGCTCACATGAGAAAGAAAGCATTGTTTTCCTATACATAAGTAGAAACTGCTGAAAGACGGGTCCCCAGAACCAACCGTTTATCTGGAGTTCCTGGAAGAACCATGGTGCTCAGAGATATTATCCACCTTTCTCCCAGATACTTTAAAGGTCTCTAGGTCTTCCATGTGCTAGGAGGTGAGAGGGGATTTAGAGTCTTTTTGAAAATGATTCCTCACATTACTGTGGTTTTCTATTACTAATACAAATGCTTTCTCAACATCTGTGGCACAGTTTTCCCCCCTTTTTTCTTTTTTTTTTTGTTCTCAGTAATAATACAAGGTAACCCCTCTCAAGAAACAGACTAGTTAAGAACAAAGTAAATATGTTTACATTTAGTTCTAAGAAACATGATTATTTACATTTAGTTCCAAGGGATTAAATTATTCATCTTGTGAGTTCCTGTTTGTTTTTCTAAGAGAACTGTAGCTATGCATTTACTAAGAGTAGGAGCAGGTTGTGGTGAGCCTGTATATAGTCTTAGTACTGGGAAGGCAGAGGCAGGAGGATGACTGAATGCTTAAGCCAGCCTGGTCTGCCTAGGGTGTTTGAGACTAGCTTGCTACATAGTGAGACTTTGTCTCAAAAAGGAAGTCTTTCGCTTCCCAAGAGGAGAAATTAGGGTTGGGGAAGGAGCCTGACCTTAGAGCAGCTGAAGCCTGTGTTACTGGTTAGAACCAGGAACTTCAGCTGTTTCTCTCCAGCATCCATCTATTGTAGAGTGTATCACTGCCTCTCTTGATGCTGCTGAAGAAGAAATGCCTTCTCTGTTCTGGGTTCTTTTGATGGAAGAAGCCTTCTAAACTGTGGAGTGTAAAACGGACGAGAGGTTTTCTTTCTGCCTGTTATTATCTGTTCTGTTCTGTCAGTAACATCCTGCTTGGTACAAAGTCGCCTCCATTGAAAGGAAATTAAGCAGGTTCATGGGTACATGACCTCCATTGACCTTTATGTAGAGAGAAACATGACCAGTGTGTGACCCCACTGCTCTTCTACTCTTGTCCTGGGAGGGCCTTGTTCCACTTTCTTCCAGACTAAGTAACTGAGGGACAGAACCCTGGGCCCCAGGTTGCTAAATCCTACTGTCTTCCAAGGGATTACAGTTGAGAATTCAGAGGTCCTGGGGTTGCTGCATTGACCCTGCAGAGAAATGCCAGGCAACAGGTCGACCCTCTTCAGGGCCCTGTTGCTTGTTGGGCTGGGTCCTTGCCAGGTGTGGAAACTTTTCTAAGACTCAAAAAACTTCTCACTTTCATGATTTAATATTTAAATGCTGCAGACATGGTCAGCAAAGGATAGAGGAGCAAGGAAGATTGATGTTTTGGAATTCTTATCTCATCATAAAAACCTCTGAGTATGTGAAGATGGGTTGGAATGTGCAAAGAAAAGCTAAGCAAGCAGACTTGTGATAACACCTGCGTGTGGCTTGTGTACCAGCTCTGAGTTACAGACTGGAGGGGTGAGGGTAGATGCTGACAGTTCCTCCTTTCTTAGCTGTGATTGCAAGGAGTTTATTTCTCCCCTTTAATAAATCATTTTTGAGCCAATGTTAAGATGAGAAAATTCTTTAAAGAATTATGTGTGAAGTAGAGCATAGTCTGTCTCTTGTTATCAGTTCCATGGATAACAAGATTTCCAGAGGTCTCATACTTTCACAGGGCAGATTTCTGACATCAGGATAGATGGGGGCACTGACCATGGTTTTGGACATAATAGTTTATGACAGATAGACCAAAAATAATTCCTTTTTAGCAAAGCAGTCGTCTATAAATTTGTTCAGTTGGTCACCTGAAGTGATGACATTTAAGATATAGTTGATACGCTGTTTATCTTAAAGAAACATTTGGAAATTAATTCTTCCGCACCATGCAATATTTTATCTTTTCAGTTTAATAATATCCAAATGTGCTTATGGGAAGCAAAAAACACATGTGTGTTTCTTCATAAATCAGCCAGTTAGCTTTGAAAATAGAACACATTTCAAATATGTAGCATAGTCCCTCCATACAACATTATTGGAGCAGTATGAGGAGCTGGAGATGGCTTTGCTGTGGTTTTTGGTTGTTTTTTTTTTTTTTTTTAAATAGATTTCACTGTTACACAGTGAAGACAGAAATC
This sequence comes from Psammomys obesus, assembly GCF_907164565.1. Classification (NCBI taxonomy): domain Eukaryota; kingdom Metazoa; phylum Chordata; class Mammalia; order Rodentia; family Muridae; genus Psammomys; species Psammomys obesus. Next base: position 2,337,282 of record NW_026596147.1, read on the forward strand.
TTCCACAGAAGTCTCTGGTTAGGAGCCAACATTTTCTCTCATATTATTTTAGATCCCACTTTTTCTGATATTCAGAATGGAACATACTCAGTCCATACTATGTTAAAATTATTAGAAAATATGATAAGCAAAGTTACCCTTTTGATATTTTTAGGGGACACTGCTAGCAAAGGAACTGGCATTTCTAAACTGATTTTGTGCACCTCTGCTGAAGATATTGCATTTGTGTTCTGCGTGTAGGATTTATGATAAAATTATGTGAGACCTTTACATTTGTGGAAATAAAACATGTAACTTGGAAGCTATTCTAAAGCCCCCATCAAATCCATCACTCTGACCTGACAACTTTATCTTTAATATTTCTCATATTTCTTCATTTATTTTTATTTTTATCTCCAGTTCAGCTAACCATCATTCTTCTCTGACTAGTGGACTCCCATCCCTTCCCCATGCCGTTCATGGCACAGGAAACATTCCATATAAGAAAACAAAGATTTGGTTGGGTGATGTTGGCACAGATTTGGTTGGGTGCTGGTGGCACACACCTTTAATCCCAGCACTCGGGAGGCAGAGGAAGGCAGATGTCTGAATTTGAGGTTAGCCTGGTCTATAGATCTGAGTTCCAGGACAGCCAGGACTACACAGAGAAAAACCATAAAAAAGAAAAGAAAACAAAGATTGATTCATATTCAAACTGATTCTGATTAAGACAGTCTAAAATGAGGACAGTGGTAGGATCAGAATTACCACTTTTTATTTATACTTCTAAATGTTTCTCAAATGTTCTATAATAGTCATGACCTTCTTGATTTGTAAAAAAAAAATGGCATAGAAGTTAAGATGAAAACAAATATGTCAAATATATTTTAGAAGTTATTGATTTTATGTATAATACAATGCTCATGGGGGCTAATACAGTGGTGAGCCGCCCTGTGGGTGCTGGAAATCAAACTCAGATCTTTTATGAGAGCAATAAGTGCTCTTAAACACTGAACTAGTTCTCCAAACCTTCAACTATTTTTTAGGGTCACTTACAGCCATTTTTTCTATTATTATTATTATTATTTACACTTTATTCATTTTGTATCCCCCCATAAGCCCCTCTCTCCTCCCCTCCTGATCCCACCCTACCTCCCCTTTCTGTATGCATACTCCTCCCCACATCCACTGATAGGGGAGGTCCTCCTCTCTTTCCTTCTGATCTTAGTCTATCAAATCACATCAGTGGCTGCATTGTCTTCTTCTGTGGCCTGGTAAGGCTGCTCCCCCCTCAGGGGGAGGTGATCAAAGATCAGGCCAATCAGATTATGTCAGAGGCAGTCCCTCTTCCCATCACTATGTAACCCACTTGGACACTGAACTGCCATGGGCTAAATCTGTGCAGGGGTTCTAGGTTATCTCCATGAATAGTCCTTGGTTGGAGTATGAGTCTTTGGGAAGTTCCCTGTGTTCAAATTTTCTTGTTCTGTTGCTCTCCTTGTGGAGTTCCTGTCCTCTCCAGCTCTTGCTATTTCCAACTTCTTACATAAAATTCCATTCACTCTGCCCACCAGTTGGCCATCAGGCTCAGCATCTGTTTTGGTAGTCTGCAGGGCAGTCTTTCAGATGCCCTCTGTGGCAGGTTCCTAGGTTGTTTCCTGTTTTCTTCTTCTTCTGATGTCCATCCTCTTTGCCTTTCAGGATGGGGATTGAGCGTTTTAGTTAGGGTCCTCTCTTTTACTTAGTTTGTTTAGAAGTAGCAATTTTAGTGGGTTTATTCTATGTTAAATGTTTATATGAGTGAGTATATACCGTGTGTGTCTTTTTGCTTCTGGGACAACTCACTCAGGATGATCCTTTCCAGGTCCCACCATTTACCTGCAAATTTCATGATTTCCTTATTTTTCATTGCTGAGTAATACTCCATTGTATAGATATATCACAATTTCTGCATCCATTCTTCAGTTGAGGGGCATCTGGGCTGTTTCCAGCTTCTGGCTATTACAAATAAAGCAGCTACAAACATGGTTGAGCAAATGTCCTTTTTGTGTACTTGAGCCTCTTTTGGATATATGCCTAGGAGTGGTATGGCTGGATCTTGAGGAAGCGCTATTCCTAGTTGTCTGAGAAAGCACCAGATTGTTTTCCAGAGTGGTTGTACCAGTTTACATTCCCACCAGCAGTGGAGAAGGGTTCCCCTTTCTCCACAACCTCTCCAGCATGTGTTGTCGCTTGAGTTTTTCAACTTGGCCATTCTGATGGGTGTAAGGTGAAATCTCAGGGTTGTTTTGATTTGCATTTCCCTGATAGCTAATGAGGTTGAGCATTTCTTTAAGTGCTTCTCTGCCATTTGATATTCCTCTACAGAGAATTCTCTGTTTAGCTCTGTTCCCCATTTTTTAAGTGGATTACTTGGTTTGCTGCTTTTCAGCTTCTTTAGTTCTTTATATATACTGGATATGAGTTGGTGAAGATTCTTTCCCAATCTGTAGGCAGTCGCTTTGTTTTGATGACAGTATCCTTTGCTTTACAGAAGTTTTTCAATTTCATGAGGTCCCATTTATTGATTGTTGCTCTCAGAGCCTGTGCTGTTGGTGTTCTGTTCAGGAAGTTCTCTCCTGTACCAATGAATTCTAGGGTATTCCCCACTTTTTTTTCTAGCCGATTTAATGTGTCTGGTTTTATGTTGAGGTCTTTGATCCACTTGGACTTCAGTTTTGTGCAGGGTGATAAGTATGGATCTATTTTCATTTTTCTACATGTAGACAGCCAGTTAGACCAGCACCATTTGTTGAAGATGCTATCTTTTTTCCATTGAATGGTTTTGGCGTCTTTGTCAAAAATCAGGTGTCCACAAGTGTGTGGGTTTATTTCTGGGTCTTCTGTTCAGTTCCATTGATCCACCATTCTGTTTCTATGCCAGTACCATGCAGTTTTTAAAACTGTTGCTCTATAGTACAGCTTGAGATCAGGGATGGAGATACCTCCAGAAGATCTTTTATTGTAGAGGATTGTTTTAGCAATTCTGGGTTTCTTGTTATTCCATATGAAGTTGAGAATTTTTTTTTCCAGGTCTGTAAAGAATTGTGTTGGCAATTTGATGGGAATTGCATTAAATCTGTAGATTGCTTTTGGTAAGATGGCCATTTTTACTATGTTAATCCTGCCAAGCCATGAGCATGGGAGATCTTTCCATCTTCTCATATCTTTTTCTAATTCTTTCTTCAGAGACTTGAAATTTTTTTCATACAAGTTTTTGACTTTCTTGGTTAGGGTTATACCAAGGTACTTTATGTCATTTGTGGCTATTGTGAAGGGTGTTGTTTCTCTAATTTCTTTCTCAGCCCTTTTGTATTTTGTATACAGGAGTGCTACTGATTTTTTTGAGTTAATTTTGTATCCGGCCACTTTGCTGAAGGTGTTTATCAGCTGTAGGAGTTCCCTGGTAGAGTTTTTTGGGGTCACTCATGTATACTATCATATCATCTGCAAATAGTGATAATTTGACTACTTCTTTTCCAATCTGTATCCCCTTGATCTCCTTCAACTGTCTTATTGCTCTAGCAAGGACTTCCAGCACTATGTTGAAGAGATATGGAGAGAGTGGGCAGCCTTGTCTTGTCCCTGATTTCAGTGGGATTGCTTTAAGTTTCTCTCCGTTCAGTTTGATGTCGGCTATAGGCTTGCTGTATATCGCCTTTACTATGTTTAGATATGTGCCTTGTATCCCTGATCTCTCCAGTTATTTAAACATGAATGGATGTTGGATTTTGTCAAATGCTTTTTCAGCATCTAAGGAGATTATCATGTGGTTTTTTTTCTTTCAGTTTGTTAATATGGTGGATCACATTGATGGATTTCCGTATACTGAACCACCCCTGCATACCTGGGATGAAGCCTACTTGGTCATAGTGGATAATATCTTTGATGTGTTCTTGGATTTGGTTTGCAAGTATTTTGTTAAGTATTTTTGCATCAATGTTCATAAGGGAGATTGGCCTGAAATTCTCTTTCTTTATTTTCTTTGTGAGGTTTAGGTACCAAGGTGACTGTGGCTTCATAGAATGAGTTTGGTAATGTTCCTTCTGTTTCTATTTTGTGGAATATTTTGAAGAGAATTGGTATTAGCTCTTCTTTGAAAGTCTGGTAGAATTCTGCGCCGAAGCCATCTGGTCCTGGGCTTTTTTTGGATGAGAGACTTTGAATATCTTGTTTTCTCCGTCTATGAGGACTGAGAGTTTTGCGGGGTATAGTAGCCTGGGCTGACATCTGTGTTCTCTTAGGGTCTGCATGATATCCGTCCAGGCCCTTCTGGCTTTCATAGTTTCTGTTGAAAAGTCAGGTGTGATTTTAATGGGTTTGCCATTATATGTTACTTGGCCTTTTTCCCTTGCAGCTTTTAGTATTTTTTCTTTGTTCTGTATACTTACTGTTTTGATTATTATGTGTCGGGAGGATTTTCTTTTCTGGCCAAATTTGTTGGGTGTTCTGTAGGCCTCATGTATTCTTATTGGCTTCTCCTTTAACTTGGGGAAATTTTCTTCAATGATTTTGTTGAAAATATTTTCTGGGCCTTGGAGAGGGGAGTCTTCTTTTTCCTCTATACCTATTATTCTTAGGTTTTGTCTTTTCATATTGTCTTGGATTTCTTGGACGGTCTGTGTCAGGACTTTTTTGGATTTAACATTTTCTTTGACAGATACATCGATTTCTTCCATTGTATCTTGTACACCTGAGGCTGGTTTTTCTTATCAGACCATGGTGGTTTGGAAAGATGAGGCAATCCAGTAAACCTGCTAGTGACCCATCGTGATTGCCTTCAGTTGTCCAATGAGGAAAAAGGCCAAACATATTTATTAGAAAATATTTGATTTTGTTATTATTAATATGTATGTGTGGGTAGGGGCACAGGAGTGGAGGTGGCTTCAGAGGCTAAAGACTTTAGGGAATTGTCCGGAGCAATTACAGGTTTTGTGAGCCCATGCCGGTAAATAAACTAAGGTCCTCTGCAAGAGCACTAGGCACTTTTAACCACTGAACCATCACTCCAGCATCTGTACCTAATGTCTTGCTCTCTATACATGTGTTCAGACACATATACACAAGCTGTGTGATGGACAGCTCAACAGTCAAAAATAAAACGAATGTGGATTCAAACCATACATAATTTTTTAAAAAGATTATAATTATGATTAATTTAATAATTTTAACAAAAAATTAAAACCTTGTTTGTTATGCAAACGCACTGCCGTTGAAACAAAAATTCCACACGGAGAATTTTCCATTGCATATTTAGACCCACACTGCACTGGGCTGCCTTACTTCCTCCCTCTCGGCTTTGGTCAAGCCAAAGAGCAGGTACATGCTTTCACCAGCCAGTGAGCAGAAAGGTGTGTTCCTACACGGCTGGGGTATTACCAAACACCTTGAATTTATTCCATAAGCCTTTCAGAAAGTCAAAACAGCGACATGGAAAACTGGCTAGCACCTAATCACGATACAGCTACCGTGGCAGTTTATCAATCTGGATTTAAGTGTTTTTTTTTTTTTTTTCTTTTAGCCCAGTGCACGTTTCTCCCACATTATAGTCAATTATATTGTCTTTAGCTCAGCTGCATATTTAAATGATTAGTAAAGTTATTCAATATTTATATGTATTTTATATGCTGAGAACTTTTTAGAACATCTACAAATTTATAAAAAAATGAAATACACAATTAATTTTAGGCCTTTCCAACCCGTTTCCCACCCAATAGCCAATATGATGGTAAAAAGCAAATATGGTTATATCACTTTACCCCTAACATCCCCCAACAGCTTCTGGTTATGACCTGATTTGCATGCCTCATGCTGGGTATCCATGAATGTGAACTTTTGGGAAGTAGAGTCTTTGCAGATGTTGTCAAGGTCAAACGAGACTGTTCTGGAGTGTGGTGGGCCCTAATCCCAGTACTGGAGATTTAATAAAAGCGGCGTTAAAGGTGAGCAATGGTGGCACGCCTTTAATCCCAGCACTTGGGAGCTCAAGGCTGTTCTACAGAGTTCCAAAACAACCAGTACTACACGGAGAAATCTTCTCTGGAAAAATTGTAGCCGGTGAAGGAGGAGCGATTGTTGCTAATTGAAAATGTTTCCCAATACCCTACCCTGCATTAGAATTAAGAGTAGAGATAGATGGGGAGAATGAATCCCCTTGGATGCCAGGGTGACTGACAAGCAACAGCAGCTAGGACAGGGACATGGGACAGCTTCTCCCTGAGTTTCTGAATGTGCAGCTCAGACTTCTGCCTTCCAGATCACAAAAGAATGAATTTCTGTTGTATTACACGCTTAGTTTGAGGTTCTTTGTCATGCCGTCCCTAGGAGACAGTTGCATGGGGAAGCAGAAGGACCAATGAGAGCTAACACAGTAGACCAGAGAAAATAAGATCCAAGTGTTTTCAGAGACAAGTCTGGAGGTGAGCTGAAGCACACCACAAAACAAATAATCCTTTCGTATAATTAGTACAAAATCAAAGCTCATTAGTGTGGCTCCTTTTATCTTTTTTGTCTCTTTCTGTTTGCTAGCTTCATGTTGCTTCCATTGTTTCCAGGGGTCTTTTTCTTTCTGTCTTTTTTTTTTAATTTTATTTATTTACTCACTTTACAGTCTGATCCCAGCCCCCTCACTCCTCTTCTTCCAGTCCTACCCTCATGAGCCCCTTCCCCAGCTCACCCCTCTCCTGCTTCTCAGAGAAGGGGAGGCCCCTAATGGGTACCAGCCCTCCCTAGCATCTCAAGGGGAACTAAGTGCATCTTTTCCAGTGGAAGCCAGGCAAGGCAGCCCAGCTAGGGAAAAGGGATCTGAAGGCAGGTAACAGAGTAAGAGATAGCCTCTACTCCAGTTGTTAGGGGGTCCGCACGATTACGTCTGCTACATATTCCACTGGCCTTTTTTAAAGCTCACAGAACTAGACACGCTCTTGTCTGACCCAGGGATTTTGTATACACCAGTTCCTTCGCCTCACAGACTCTTTCACCTGCGTTTTACTTGAAAAGCTTCTGCTTATCTGTCACTCAGTAAAAGGCTGCATCCTTCATGGCCTTTCCATGATATTTTACATCCGTGAGGTTTCTAAGCCGTGATTCTTGTTTGGCTCTCAGGTTTGTTTATCCTCCACTTGTACTTTATTTATCCTTTATTCACAGATTATGAAAGAATATGCATGTTATTTATATGATTTTCATTATCTATCTTTTTATCAAAATTACATGTCCCGCTAGGCAGTGACTATGTATTTTTGTCTTGTTATCAGAATAACATTTTTGATTGAGTGAAAACAAATTTTTATGTTTTTAAAAAATTTTATGCTTTCAAGTACATGGATGGACACAATAATAAAAACATACATTTTCAAATTATTTTTATAACAGGGTCAGAGTATTGGATAAATTGTTTCAATGATTTTTTCTTGATTCTTTTTTAAAATTTTTTATTAATTATACTTTGTTCACTTTGTATCCCCTAAAGCTCCCTCCCTTCTCCCCTTCCTTCCTCCCCCTTCTCCACGTATGCCCCTCCCCAAGTCTACTGATAGGGGAGGTCCTCCTCTCCTTCCTTCTGATACTAGTCTATCAGGTCTCATCAGGACTGGCTGCATTGTCTTCCTCTGTGGCCTGGTAAGGTTGCTCCCTGCTCAGGGGGAGGTGATCAATGAGCAGGCCAATCAGTTCATGTCAGAGACAGTCCCTGTTCTCATTCCTATGGAACCCACTTGGACACTGAACTGCCATGGACTATATCTGTGCAGGGGTTCTAGATTATCTCCATGCATGGTCCTTGGTTGGAGGTTTCAATGATTTTTATGTAAGTAGATGTTCTGTCATATTAATCTTGAATGCCACAACATTAAAAAGGAGATCTTCTTCACTTTCTTTGAATCACATTAATTTTTTAATACAATTTTTAGAAGACTGTTTTAATTGTGCAAGTGGTTGTCCTCATGGGTGAGTTGTGTGACACATGCATCCCTTGTAAACCCAGAGTCCAGAGAGGCTGTTAGATTACACGGAATCAGAGTTATGGGTGAGCATGAGCCACACTGTGGGAACCAAACCTGAGTCCTCTGAAAGAATAGCAAATGTTCTTAACCACTGACTTATCTCTCCGGCCCCTTCATATAATTTTAGGTAATTTTTTGAGACTGTCACACACGTATAAAATGGGTTTTGAGCATATTCATCCCCATTACTCTTTCTATCCACTTCCCCTTCACTCCTTCCAACTTTGTTTCCTCATTTTAAAAGAGTCTGCTGATTCCAACCTGTGCTGCCCATACATTTATGTGCGTGGGCCCATTCCCTGAAGCCAGGGTTAAACTACCAGTAGGGCCTATGCCCTTAAAGAAAACCAAGTTTCTCAGTCCCGGCCCCTCCAAACCATCAACTGTCAACCACTCCTCAGCTCAGAGTCACAGTTTGAAATGCATGCATTTAAAATGCTTATATCAGTATAATCAATTTCTTTCTACCAGTTGCTCATAACAAGTGATATTTGGATATTTGATGTCTAAGTGGATTCAGGGTTCAAATTCAGTACTGTATTCTTTCTAAGGCAGTAGAAACACACACTGAGCAAATTTTAAAACATGTGCTTAAAACTAGTTAACATAAACTTACTGTTTTTGTGTTTAATTGCAGATAACTTTTAAAATTATCTATGATTTTCCCACGAAACACTCCTCAAACTTTTTTTTCCTAGCATATGGCTCCTCAGACCCACATCGTGGAATTCTCCACCTGCTTTGGTTTGGCAGAAGGCCAGCATGTTGACCCTTAGAGCAGACTGTAAATTCATCTTCTAAATTATGCATATTTCCTGACTGCTTTCTCTATACTTGTGCCCGGAGAAAGTTAACTCACACAGAACCGGTCTATAAATCCAAACATGTCACCAATCAGTGTGTCTCTAAGACCCAAGGAATTAAGAAAGAATGGAACAGAAGAAATGGTTGCTACATTTGGCACCAGCCTCTCCATTTTAAAACTATCCACTCTAGCTTATCTCACTTAGTAAGCAAAGCACAGAGGAAAACTACACGTGTCTTTCCTGAAAAACACTATCATCTGTTCCTTAAGGAATATTGCATATGGTTTTATGTCTGTAGAAAACTGATGGCCTAATTGTATTACACGTTTTCCAAATGCAGGGACCATTGGATCTTACGTTTGCCTTGAGCCCAATTTATGATTGTGATACAGAATGAGGGCAGCATGATCCCACAGTTTATTCATTCCACAAAAACTTCAGCTGTTAGCTATCTACATTTAGGAAGTCTTTGGTAAGACCCCTGAAACTTGGAAGCAATCCCAAGTTGCTAGTGTGGGACACAGAATGGAATAGGAGATACAAGAAAATGGCAAGAGAAACTCCTTGACAGGATTGCTGATAAGCATGAAGCTGTGGAGAAAGTACTTCCCCAGGGATTACACATTCCATAGGGGGAAAGAGAACCCTAGGCGCATAGTTCCTCTGGTGTTCTGAGATACTTTTAGGAAGGCCATCCTTCTCTCACTTCACGGATATTTCAGGGGGATGATAATGTCATAGTTAGACTTTCTGGGTCGAATATATGAAAGCATGATGCCGGAGCCCATGTTGACCAGAAAGAAGAGAAGATCCTGATGGTAGCTCACAGCCGTGTAAGACTGTTGATGTCTTTTTTATTTTTATTTTGGCCAGAGGCCTACATAGCGCCCTTTAGCATTATGAAAGCTGGTCAGTAAGGAGGAAGCTTTCTGGTCAACACCAGTGTGATCTCTCCATATCCTGCGACCAAGTGTATAGTGAGAAGATAATTTTTTTTTTTTTTTTGAGATCCATATAATGAGGAAGAAGTCACAAGAATCACCACAAAGGAGGTTAGGGGCCTAGCAGCACACATGACTGAAATGAGACACCTGACGAACAGAAACAGTGAATGCCTAGGTGAGGTCCTGGATCTATCTGCCAGAAGCAAAGTCTCCAGGTAGCATGGAGCCAGCACTAGGTCTAATGTCTTCAAACAGTCAGAAAGCCCAGCACTTCTGCTCTGAACTCTCTTGTCTCTGAGAGACGCCTTGTTTCCCGGGCTCAGTGTGGAATGTCCCATAACGTGGACAAAATTGATCATTCATACAAGAAAGCCAAATACAAATAAGCAAAATACTTTGTTACAGGATATTTGATCTTGATGTGAACTCCAAGATTGTGCTGTCTACTGGAAAAACCTGTTTCTAATTGTGGTGTGGCTCCACCCTCGCACACACCTTTAATCCAAGAGCTTTCTGCTTGAGTATTGTAAACAGGATTAAATTAAGTTATCCATAGGTCCAGAGGTGGAACAAGCAACCAGTATACATAGAAAAAAAACATAGAGAGTAAGAGGAGGCCAGGAGGACAGATGGGAAGATGCACATGAAGTAGACGGGAGGAACACTTAGTTGGAGGGTTTTATTGTTTTTTTTTTTTTTTTTTTTTGAGTTGGTGTGGAGAGGGAGAGTTTCCCTTTTTCTTTTGGGACTTCAGCTGAGGAGGAAGGTTAGCTGGGCACTTTCTCTGCCTTTCTGAGGTAGCAGGCTTTCACCCCAGCATCTGGCTCCTGAGTCTTTACTGGTAAAAATCTAACTTTCCAGATTTTGTTAAAAACACCACTTTTTTTCTTGCCTAGAGGCAGGTGGCTCCTCTTAGTACTGTTTGCTCTCAGGTGCTTTCAGCTTCTCCTAGACGCAGAGTAGATCATTTCTTTGGCAGGAGCAGGATTCTTGAGCTAGCAGTCTCTCTGTGTCTCCATCTCCCCCACTCTTTCTGTCTCTCCCTCCCTCTGTCCCTCTCCTGTCTCTCTGTGTATACATGTTCATGAACATACGGGTGGAGGCCAGAAAATGGCCTCAGGTATGATCCCTCCCTATGTGCCATCTACCTTGTTTTCTCGTTTTTGTGTTTTTTTTTTTTTTTTTCCCCGTGCTGTTACAGGGTTTCTCACTGTAACTGTACAGGGACTCATGATTAAGGCTCCTCTGGCCATGGCCAGAAAGCCTCCAGGAGTCTGCTTGTCTTGCCTCTCCAGCTTTAGAATTACACCTGCAGAACCCTGCACCACACTCAGGCTTTTCTTTCAAACACTCGCTTGTATTTTAACAGCAGGCTCTGGGGATCCAGCTCACGTGTCCTTGCTTTTGCAGCCAGCTCATCCTCATCTGTCTGTGTCATCTGCACAGCCCAAGAGGGTTTCTTTTTATCAATTCAGTGGAGACTGAATTTATGTAAAATAAAATGCATATATTTAAAGGTGGCAATTTTTAACACATTTGTATTATTTTTTTGTCAAGCTATGTGACATGCTTGTCACTCCATAAAGCTCACTCTTATTCCTTGTCAGTCAACCTCAGCTCCTCAGTCATTGCCACCTCAGGAAACCCCTGACTTGGTTTTTGTCACTAGAGATTAATTTTGCTCATATTTGAAATTTACCTGAATGGAATCAGGCAACGTGTGCTAAGGTAATAACATATTTATAAAAATTGTGTGTGTGTGTGTGTGTGTGTGTGTGTGTGTGTGTGGGCTATTTAATTCAGTGCATCCTGTAAAAATGCTAATTGACTGCTTTACTTTGTAAATAGTTTGAAAACTGTCTCTGCTTGGTGTCTTCTCCAAGTAGTCTTTGACATGGTCTCTGCTGCAACATTGTAGGCTGTTACTAGGCTGAGAAGTCTAGAGGTCAATGCAGAAATGAAGAGGGACTTTCTCCAAAAACATCCCAGCTCATCTCATATGTGATGATGTAACAGCTCCCATGGCTACTGCAACTGCCTAAGCATCCTCCATCATTTTTGTTATTGTTGTCGGATTTATTTATTTATTTATCCATTCATTCATTTATTTATCTATTTATTTATTTATTTATTTATTTATTCATTCATTCATTCATTTATTTTTCAAGCACGGTTTCTCTGTGTGGCCTTTGTTGTCCTTGACTCACTTTGTAGATCAGGCTGGCCTTGAACTTACAGAGATCCAGATTGCAGGTATGAGCCACTGGGGCTGGCTAATTTTCCATCATTTTGTGCCTGCTGGTAGCACTGGAGTTTCCCAGGACATGTTTGCCAACTTTGATGCTTTGAGTGTGCCTAGTCTACCTATAGGGAAATGAAAAGTTGAAAAGTTGAGAAAATAATTTTCAGTACTTCCAAATATTTTTGCTGGCTTGCTCCCCTTTTTTATCATAACCATATCGGCCCCTTAGATGGCACCAATCTCTTACTGTCACTTCTGCCCAACATTGTAGTTTTTGTTTCTCTTGTTGATAAAACCTCGGTAGGGTCCTTCTCCCCCCTCCCCCCCAGAAAAAGCTATTAGCTCATTTCTGTTTTCGACAAGATCAGCTGATCCTTTGCATCTTAAGTTGTTCAGGCAGCCTTGTGTGAGGCAGCATGCTGGCTGCTGAGGGTAAACAGCACATGGCTGAGTCCTCAGTGATCACACAGCTGGTAGAGGATGTCCACGGGACAACTCTAGTCCAAAAGTGCTCTTTTCTCTTTCCCTGAGGGAGGCCTCATGTGTATTTGGGAATGAGAGGAAATGTGGGACAACATTCTTGAATAATTTTCTGTTACTGTCTCTCTAAGTCGGTTGATCTGTTATTGGTGATCTGGTGCTAATGATGTGATCTTCCCATAGTGTTGGAATTAATAGGGCAGGAGGGATCTCAACTCTTCTGATGGACTCTGGAGTCCATGTCTCAGAGTAGCATGGCAGAAGGGAGGACTTAAAACCACCCCCTGGTTACATTGCACCTTACTACCCAAGAGAATGTGCTTACAAAGTTAAATAAATGGCAGAGAATGTGCTTTTAGTTGTCTAAAAAGCATAGTTAATTGAAGCCTTTATTCCTTAGATGGCTTGCTAGTATAAATAGCTTTCTCAGAGGATCCTTGAAGACCATGGGCCATTGCATCCTGCTACCAATTGTACTCAAATTGTGTTTCCAAAAGTGTAAAATCATCATCTCTCATAGGCAGATGTTTTAAAGGCAGCTTTCTGAAATTATGAAAGGCTTACTATCTTCTCCAGCCCCTGCACATCTTGTAGGCAGGACAAATTGTGGGTCTATCCCAAATTGTGGGTCTAAGGTTTTGTGGCCCAGCTGGTGTCCCAAATCTCTCCACTAAGAGTCTTAGAATGGATGGTTCAGGCTCCTTATCCCCCATTGATAGAAGTCTTAGCTAGGGTCACCCTCATAAATTCCTGGTGGTTTCTAGCTTCTCTCAGAGATGCCCCAATTCCCCAATCCAGTTGTCTCTCCTATTCTTCCACCCTCCCCCTAAGTTATCCCTTCTGTTCTCCCCACCCAGACCCCTCCCTCCATCTACCTGACATCATGTCTAATCTATTTCTCCTCCAGTGAGAGTCAAGCACCACCCCCATACCTTGGGCCCTCCTTGTAACTTACTTTCTTTGGATCTGTGGATTGTAGTATGGTTATCCTGTGTTTTATGACTAATATCCACTTACAAGTGAGTACATACCATGTTTGTCTTTCTGAGTCTGGGTTACCTCACTCAGGATGACATTTTCTAGTTCCCTACATTTGCCTGCAAATTTCATAATGCCATTGTTTTTAATGGCTGAGTAATACTTGTCTAGTAATGCCTTGTCTAGCCTCAATGTACCACATTTTTTTTCTATCCATTCTTCAGTTGAGGGACATCTGGGTTATTTCTAGATTCTGGCTCTTATGAATAAAGCTGTTGTGAACAAAGTTGAGCAAGTGTCCTTGTAGTATGGTGGAGTTTCTTTTGGGTTATGTCCAGGAGTGGTATAGCTGGATCTTGAGGTAGATATAGTCCCAATTTTCTGAGAAATCTCCAAATTGATTCCCAAAGTGGTTATATGAGTTTTCATTCCTATCAGCAATGGAGGAATGGTTCCCTTGCTTCACATCCTTACCATCATGAGCTGTTTCTTGAGTTTTTTATTTTAGGCATTCTGACAGGTAGAAGATGGAATCTTGGAGTTGTTTTGATTTGCATTTTCCTGAAGACTAGGATGTTGAACATTTCTTTAAGTGCTTCCTGGCCATTAAAGATTCCTGTTGAGAATTCTCTGTCTAGATCTGTACCCCATTTTTAATTAGATTATTTGGTTTGTAGATATCTAGTTTCTTGAGTTCTTTATATATTTCGGATGTCAGCCCTCTGTCAGATAGGAGTTGGTGAAAATCTTTTACAACTCTGTAGGCTGTCATTTTGTCCTTTGTTGTTTTGACCGTGTCCTTTGCCTTATAGAAGCTTTTCAGTTTCATGAGGTCCATTTATTAATTGTTGACCTTAATGCCTGGGCTGTCAGTGTTCTATTAAGGAAGTTGTCTCCTGTGCTAATGTGTTCAAGGCTATTCCCCATGTTCTCTTCTATCAGATTTAGTGCATCTGGTTTTATGTTGATGGAAGGGCCAACCAGTGACTGGCCCAGCTTGATACCCATGTCACTAGAGGGACACTATAAATGATATTCTGCTATACTTGCAGACCGAAGCCTAAGCATAACTGCCATCAGAGAGGCTTCATGAAGCAACTGGTGGAAACTCATGCAAAGACCCACAGCCAAACATTAAGTGGAGCTTGGGGAATCTTTTTTTTAATGTGTTAATTTTATTTTATTTTTCTTTATTGATTACACTTTATTCACTTTGTATCCCCCCTGTGGTTCTCTCTTTCCTCCTGTCCCAATCCCTGACTTCCTCCACCCTCTGCATGCCTGCCCCTCCCCAAGTCCACTGATAGGGGAGGACTTCTTTTCCTTCCTTCTGATCCTAGTCAATTAGGTCTCATCAGGAGTGGCTGCGTTGTCTTCTTCTGTGGCCTGGTAATGCTGCTTCTCCCTTAGGGGGAGGTAATTAAAGAGCAGGCCAATCAGTTCATGTCAGAGACAGTCCCTGTTCCTATTACAATGGAACCCACTTGGATACTGAACTGCCATGGGCTACATCTGTGCAGGGGTCTTAGGTTATCTTCATGCATAGTCCTTGGTTGGAATATCAGTCTCAGGAAAGACTCCTGTGCTCAGATTTTTTGGTTCTGTTGCTCTCCTTGTGGAGTTCCTGTCCTCTCCAGATCTTACTGTTTCCCACTTCTTTCCTAAGATTCCCTGCACTCTGCCCAAAGGTTGCCCATAAGTCTCAGCATCTACATTGATAGTCTGCAGGGAAGAGCTTTTCAGAGGTTCTCTGTCTCAGGCTCCTGACTTGTTCCCTCTTTTCTCCTTCTTCTGATGTCCACCCTCTTTGCCTTTCTGGATAGGAATTGAGCGTTTAATCTTATGGAAGAAGGGGACAAAGGACTGAAGGAGCCAGAGGGGTCAAAGACACCACAAGAAAACCTACGGAATCAACTAACCTGGGCCCATAGGGGCTCACTGACACTTAAACACCAACCAGAGAGCATGCAAGGGATGGACCTAGGCCTCCTACATATAAGTAAGAGCTGTGCAGGTGGGCCTTTATGTGGGGCCCCTAAAGTGGGAGCGGAAGCTATCTCTGACTACATTGCCTGTCTTTGGATCCCTTTCTCCTAAGTTGGATGCCTTGTGTAGACAACAATAGAAGAAGATGCACCTAATTTTACTGCAACTTGATATGCCAAGGCTGATTGATATCCTTGGAGGCCTCCCCTTTTCTAAGAAGAAAGGGAGGAGGGGCAAATGGGGGGTTGAGGTGAGAGGAGAGAGACTAGGAGAAAAGGAAGGGGAAGCTGTGATCAGGTTGTAAAATAAATAAATACCTTAATCGATAAAAAGGCTTACTAAAAATATAAGAAACAAACTCAAGTTAATAACTTTTATTTCCAGTGCCTGAAAATTAATATGACTATTATTGCCAATCAAAATCGGAGCAAGCTGAAGGCTATGGGCCAGAGCCAGAGGTCAAGTGATCTGAAATTACCTTGATGAGATTTTAAGCTTACAGGATAGAAAGAGATTTGGAGCTTAAGGATATATAGGGATATATTAACCTTTTCTCAGAGGTTACAGAGCAGATGAGGACAGTGCTAAAGAAGTTTCTGCCTTGAAAGCTGTGTGTTCAGATAAATCCCACCTCTACAAAAAGGTACCTGAGTGAATAGATAGGCCAGGAAATTAGGGTTGAAAATGAACAGCACTGGAAATGATGGATTTGGAAAATAAATGTGTTTTCACAGTGATGTGAAGTGGAGGCGGGGGAGGAAAAATGAATATGATTTATGAAGATTTAGTGATCTAGTGGCAAACAGTGTGCCCTGGTAGCAGGGACTCAGCCTCTGGATAGATACTGTCATATCATGATTTACAGCCAGGGATCTGGGAGGGGATGAAGGGTGCTATCTGCATTGATCATGCAGTCTTACTTCATCAGAATTTAGATCTTCAGAATAAATGGGAGGCATTTGATAACATTTGTATAGTACATTGCTGAGAATTGATTGTCAGTGATAAATAAAAAGAGGGTGAAAACGAACGGAATGAAAAAGATTTAAAAATTATAATTGCCTATGAATGCAAAATTGGTTTATTTGGCTCTCGATCTGAGCTCTATTTTCTTATGGGTTGACAGGCAATTTAAACCACAAAATTAAACAGTAAAGGCTATGGCTTTTAAAATAAATGAATCTAGAGTCTAGTCCTTTTTTTTTTTTTAATCTCTGTAGAAATCTAAACTTTCTCTATGAAATGCATTCTGTTGTTCCAACTTCTCTTTTACTTAAAAAAAGCTTGTGTTTGTAGGAGTTGGTTGTGAGTGACTTTTGTGGATTTATTGCCAAGCTTTGCCTCTGTAGAACAGCTTTCATGAAAAGAGCTCATTGTTTTTGTTTCAGATTTTCCATCAAAAAAGTTGTTCAAGTGATTCACTTGCAAAACCTACCTTAGGATTTGTTTGTGTGTGTGCTATTAGATTTTATCTGTGTTTTTGGAAAGTGCCTCCTGTTTTTTTCTTCCCAATACCCAATCTCTCAGGAGCAAACAAAATGTAGATTGCCAGAAGGTTTATTTTATTATTATTATTATTATTATTTTAATGATCATCCAGAAGAATCCCTGGTTGTAAGGGTAAGAAGTAAGAAATGCTTTTCTTTCTTTCTTTTTCTTTCTTTCTTTCTTTCTTTCTTTCTTTCTTTCTTTCTTTCTTTCTTTCTTTCTTTCCTTCCTTCTCTCTCTCTCTCTCTCTCTCCTTTCTTTCTTTCTTCTTCCTTCTTTTGTCGTCACCAACCTGAGAGGTAGGATTGGCTTGGTTTTGTGATGGTGACTTAGTCACTCACATAGTGAGCCTTCAACATGATTTAAAGCTCTGCAGTTGTGCTCTTAAAATTCTTAATACTTTTTTAAATTTAATTTTATTAATTACACTTTATTCACTTTGTATTCTCCCATAACCCCCTTTCTCCTCCCCTTCCAGTCCCACCCTCCCTCCCCCTTCTTCACATATGCCCCTCCCCAAGTCCACTGATAAGGGAGGTCCTCCTCTCCTTCCTTTTGATCTTAGTCTATCAGATCTCATAAAGAGTGGCTGCATTGTCATCTTCTGTGGCCTGGTAAGGCTGCTCCCCCTCAGGGGGAGGTGATCAAAGAGCAGGCCAATCAGATTATGTCAGAGGCAGTCGCTCTTCCCATTACTATGGAACACACTTGACACTAAACTGCCATGGACTACATCTGTGCAGGGGTTCTAGGTTATCTCCATGCCTGGTACTTGGTTGAAGTATGAGTCTCTGGGAAGACCTCTGTGTTCAAATTTTCTTGTTCTATTGCTCTCCTTGTGGAGTTCCTGTCCTCTCCAGATCTTACTATTTCCCACTTCTTACATAAGATTCCATGCACTCTGCCCAACAGTTGGCCATAAGTCTCAACATCTGCTTTGATACTCTGCAGGGCAGAGTCTTTCAGATGCCCTCTGTGGCAGGTTTCTAGGTTGTTTCCTGTTTTCTTCTTCTTCTGATGTCCATCCTCTTTGCCTTTTGGGATGGGGATTGAGCGTTTTAGTTAGGGTCCTCTCTCGATTAGTTTCTTTAGATGTACAAATTTTAGTAGGTTTATCCTATGTTATAGGTTTATATGAGTGAGTATATACCATGTGTCTTTCTGCTTCTGGGACAGCTCACTCGGGATGATCCATTCCAGGTCCCACCATTTACCTGCAAATTTCATGATTTCCTTATTTTTCATTGCAGAGTAATACTCCATTGTGTAGATGTACCACAATTTCTGCATCCATTCTTCAGTTGAGGGGCATCTGGGCTATTTCCAGCTTCCATTAGGGAAATGCAAATCAAAATGACCCTGAGATTTCACCTTACACCCATCAGAATGGCCAAGATGAAAAACTCAAGTGACAACACATGCTGGAGAGGTTGTGGAGAATGGGGAACCCTTCTCCACTGCTGGTGGGAATGTAAACTTGTACAATCACTCTGGAAAATAATCTGGTGCTTTCTCAGACAACTAGGAATAGCGCTTCCTCAAGATCCAGCCATACCACTCCTAGGCATATATCCAAAAGAGGCTCAAGTACACAATAAGGACATTTGTTCAACCATGTTTGTAGCAGCTTTATTTGTAATAGTCAGAATCTGGAAACAGCCCAGATGACCCTCAACTGAAGAATGGATGCAGAAATTGTGGTACTTCTTAATCCTTTTTAAAAGAGGAAGGCTGTATTCTTGTTTTGTTTGGGGCCTCACAAATCATTTATTTGTTGATGGGCTAACCCCTTAGCTGCCATTTATTGTGTTCTTATGGCATATCAGGCATTGTTTTAAGCATATGTTGCCATAATTAATATTCGTACTAATTACAGAGTTAGTTGTTTTGAGTCCCACTTCACAAATGAGAAGCTGAGCACAGACAGTAATTGGGTAACGTTAGAAAGCGGGGGCGGGGGCAGAGTTCAACCAGTATCATCTGAGCTAAGGCTCCTTATCTCTACTGCTGCTGTCTCCTTTTTGCTTTACTTTCTCTGCTAGTCCTCATTCGTTCTGAGTCCTCATTGGTTATTACCTTCTTTGCTAGTCCTCATTCTGAATTCTCATTGGTTGCTAGTGGTCAAAAAAAATGTACGGATGGCCATACTAGGCTTGCTTACTGAGAACCTGCTTGCCCAAAGCAAGTACGTGACCGGAAGTTCAGACAGAGCATTTTAGTTTTATTCAAATTAACTCACTGTAACCTTGGGAAAACTTCTAATGCAGTGGAAGGAAGAAAGGAAAGTGATCCAGGAAAGTAAGCAAGCGTGTGGTCTGGGGTTCTGGACGATAGCCTGTGGGGAGGGAGAAGGTGTGTCGGACAGATGGGACGCCGGGCAGATGGAAACAGAAGGGAGTACAATCCTTCTCGCAATTTGATTATGGCAGATGCTGGAGAACCAAATGCCTGAGGTTTAATTTGGTTTAGGGGGACTGAGTGAGAACAACGCTTTTCTGATTTGCAGGTGGCAGAGTATATGAATGTTGGGGGGGGGGGGGTTTGCCGCTGGAGGCGGCTAATGCAGGACAAATGTTGAGCAATGCAGCAGGACACTTTCATGCAGGTGGGGCTGGGTGTGGGGTTTATGAGCTAATTGGTTTCAGACTACTCAGGGAGGCCTTTTTTGCTGAGCCCCCTGACCATCCTCTAGCACGTGGTGCATAGAAGGCACTCAGTAATATGTAAGAAACGAGGAAATCCAGCCATTGTCCGTTTTGTATTTCAGGCAGGCTCCGTAACTAAGACCTATTCGTCTGATTGACAAACTGGTAGACTTACCCAGCCCTGATCTTATAGTTGTTGATGCTCAAAGCAGAGCAAGGACCTTGGACACTGTGTCTTAGTTGGTGTTTCACCTCCTGTGCCCAACATAATGAATAAATGATTGAATGTTGTTAGGAGGGAATAAAAGTCAAACCCAATTTTTTAGGTCCCAGGGTCCTTATTTTCCCTAATGAGCTAAATATGGAGTCTCTGTTCATGGAATTTTGATGTCCGGACGTGCTGTGCTCATTACTGATAGATTCAGTTGAAGGCATCTTACCTTGAGTTAGCTCTAGTGCTGAATATTGGGCTATAAAAGTAAATATGTATTTGGCCTTCATCCCTGCTTCCTAGTGCAGATATAAAACCCTTGTAATTTCTTGGCCGATAGGGATGAGAGGAACATTTTTTTTTTGTTTTTGTTAGTCATGATAGTTCATTCTCAGCTACACCTGAACCTATGCTTAGATGTCTGTTTTGAAGCCCTAGACAGCTTCAAAGTAGCAGCTGATGGACAGAAGAACTAACCATGCGATTACAAGGTAAAAACTTTTATCTCTAGTCCATAATTTCTACAGAGGTGAGAGGAGAGTGGCTAGAGGTTGAGATAGCGAGCGCCGACGCCCGCCGATGCTTAGTAATTTAACCAGTCACGCCTACACAAACCCCATAGGCTATGGGGTTGTAAGAGCAGCCAGCTTGATGGATGCATTCATGTGTGGGGGCAAACATCAACTCTAGACCTTGCTCTGCGTGCCTCTCTATCTGGTTGCTTATTTTTGTCCTCCGTAATATCCTTTGTAATAAACCAGGAGGGTTAACCAGCTGTTTTCTTGAGGTCTGGCAAATGGGTCTGTGACCCCTCTCCCCCCTTTTTACAGCTATTTAGTTAGACGTACGGATAGCCAGATTTGCAGTTGGACCTTAAAAGTAGATGGCAGGCCGTGGGCCTGGGCCCTTAACCTGAGATGTCTATTCAGATTTTGGGTACTTAGCGGAAGGATTGATTGACTCATTAGATACCTTGTAGATGTCTGGAGAGTAAGAGTGCTCCCTCGTGTGGGAAACGCCCATATACTCGGCATTATAAGTGTTGTTTAGTGCAGATGTTACAGTAGCAGCTGGTAATCTAAATGGACAAATTTGCTCTGCAAAGGTATCAGCAAAGAGGAAGTGGGGAAGTAGCTATTTCAAGGACAATGCTCTCCTTTGAAGAGCATCCCCCCACCCCATCCCCGTATCATCACATGCAAAACTGAAAGAACTGGAGGCCCTGTTATCACGATCAGTTACAGAAAATTTCTGTGTTATCTCCAACATTTCTGTTACTGCATTGGCCTCACAGGCTGCAACACGGCATCCCCAAGCCTGTCTGCTCCTCTGTTTGTGCACCACGTGCATGCCTGATGCCTGCAGAGGCTGAAAGAGGGCATCTGATACCCCAGTACTTGAGCTGTTCATGCTGCCCTGTGGAGTCGCCTAGAAGAGCAGCCAGCGCTCTTATCTGCTGCGCCATCTCTCCAGCTTTTGCTCCTCCAAGACTGTTACAGAGCAGTCTAGGTGTGTATCTTCTCTCTGGAGAAGATTTTACCTTTCCCTTTCTCCTCTCTCTCTCTTTTTTCCACAGCAGACCTGTATTTATGAGGAGAGTGGTACAAGGCTGTTGCTCACTGGCATTGTTGAAATGGCCCTTTTTATATTTCCTCTACTTTTTTTTTTTATTTATAGCTGATATTAGGGGGTTTTATCATGTTTAAGACATGTCACCGCTCATTTTTGTTTGGAAGTGTTTCTTAGCATTTAGGCACTAAAAGGCATTACACACTAAATATGAAGCAGTGCAAGAGCACATTCTTACGTATTAAGCGTTTTTAATCCTTAATTACACAAAGTGACAGAATTTTCTGGTGGTTTAATTTGTTAACACATTTTGACAGGTTCTGTATGCAGAGGTACTCTAATCATCTCTTGGTAGCCCCATACCTACTGCTTATGACAGGCAGGGCCCAGCAAATATGAGGTGCTCAGCATTTGTTGCCTTATTTCCTAGGACACTGATCCTTGCATTCTTTTTCTTTTTCATTTATTTACGTGTTTATTAATTTTGTTGAGACAGAGTTTCTCTGTGTAGTCCTGGCTATCCTGGAACTCTGTCTGTAGACCAGGCTGGCTTCTAACGCATAGAGCTCTACCTGCTTCTGCTTGGGATTAAAGGTGTGCACCACCACTGCCCAACTTGATATTAGCATCATCTTTTGTGTTTTGTTTTGTTTTTTCAAGACATGGGGTTCTCTGTGTTGCCTTGGTTGTCCTGGACTGACGTTGTAGACCAGGCTAGCTTCAAACTCACAGAGATCCATCTGCCTCTGCCTCCCTGAGTGCTGGAATTACAGGTGTGTGCCAGAATTACAGGCATGTGCCATCTTAGCATTCTTGACCTTGGCTTTAGAAGAAAATCCAAACAACTGATAGGTAAAAGTCACATACATTATTACTCACATCTCTTGAGCAGTTGGAGAGATGGTTTAATCTTGTAGGTGAAAAACCAGAGGATGTGAGATGGTAACAGCTGCCACTATCCTTGTTAACCCTGTTCCCTGATCTATAAAAGCTAATGGGAAGTTCAGGCAGGGACATATTCACTGGGAATATATAGGACGAAAGTGGGCAGGAACCATGCAGAATTGCACATGACTTGTCTACTGTCTAGCTTCTTATCTATTCTACCTAATTAAGAACCAGACACCAGCGTGGATATGAAAGGACATTTTAGGAATGCAGTGCAAATAAAAGACCCGCCTTCCATGTAGGCAGGTCATTTATCAAGGAGTTTGGCAGAGGAGTGCTTTAGGGGGGGAAAAAGACTCTTGATTTCTCTGAAAACATTCCCTTTAAGGAGACTCGATAGGCTGTGCCCTCATCTATCTGCCTGTTATGCCAGTAGCATAATTCTAGGAGTCTGTAAAACATTTACAAGTGACCAGTATCAAAACGTCCACGTGGTGCCAGGGCACTGGAAGGCAAATCCCTTGCAGCCTGTACCAGTTCTAAGGGTGTTGGCATCTGCTGTCTCTGTAGGTAGCAAAGATAGTTACAGGTGATCCTTCACTTCCTCAAGCATGCTAGCAAGGGTGAAACCCTTCCCAGAGACTCCAGGTTCGGTACGTGTTTGAAATTGCCTTATACATTACTCCTACTAAATTCATGTTGCCTGTAAGCCATGGGCTTTGAAATGAAACACATTTTACAAATTGTGCTTTGCCAGCACCTCTTTCAGAGAAGCAGCTGTCCTATTTCCTCTAATAAGGTAATAAACCTGAAAATGCAATGTAAGCCTTCAGGGTATATGATTAGAGAGGCTTGCCCACACAGACCTAAGGAGTGTTGAAGGCAAAGCGGGGACCACTCCCCCCAATCATAAAGCTCTATCCCTAAAAGCGGAGAGGGAGCAATGACAGAATTCCATTGTTTGGGTTATGTGGACAAAAAGAAAAAAGGCAATAAGGTGTGACATATGTTGATGTCCAGGCACAAACCGAACCATATGGTACCATTTCAGGAATGAGACACTTGCCTCTGAACACACACAGCGAAGTTAAGGATGGAATTGTAGAAAGAGCACCAAACTTAGAAACAGAATGGACTCACTGTGTCTGGCTATGGATGGGAAGAGGGAAGAAATTCTGCCCAGAGGTACTCTATAAACTGTCAGTGTGAGGGAACATAGAAGAGAAACTTCTGATGTTGCTATTCTGAAGAAATGCAGCATAGAGTGGGGCATTCTGCAGACTCTAGTACTTCTCACTTGGATCCCAATGGGCTTGATTCATGGTTAAGCAGGGAAGATCTTTCGTGACAGGGAGCCATATTTTTAGTGATTGGTGTGGTGAAAACAATTAGCACCAGGACAATAACATTTGATTAGTAAGGACTTTGTACAAATCCGTTTTAAAAAGAGGACAGAATGCATTTTGGTGTTAGCTCTTGTGTGTTATCATCACTTGCATGTCAGTATGAAAACGCGGAGGCTGAGGGAGGTTAAGAATCTGGTCTAAGATTGTACAGCTAGTGAGTGGCAGAGCCATGGCTCAAACAGAGCTAGGTTGAGCTTGCAAGCTTGGACTTATAATCAGTGACCTCTAATATAAAAATGAAGATGGGAAGGCCCTATATAATATCAGCACACCACAGAGGTTTCAATGAGGAGAGAATATTCCTTGGTGATTCTGATTTCTCTCTCCCTCTTCTCTGCTGCAGCCCGTCTGGAACTGTGATAGTGCACCTGAGAAGTTATAGGAGTTTCATGTATATGGTCTCACATGTAAAGCAAGACTTCTGCCAGCAATTCTATCCCTGATAGCTATTTTATTTCCTTCAGTAACGAAGGAAATTCTGGCATAAAATGTAAATCATCAGGGAACATAATTAAGGTAAGGTTGCTAAGTAAAATCCTATACACCAGTTAAATCTGAATTTCAGGCAAACAATGAATAATTTTCACATATATAAGTATGGACCAGCTAGTGCAGGCAGCATGTATATACTAAAATAATTATTTATTGTTTTATGAAATTCAAATTTAACTAGCCATTCTGTTTTTTTTTTGTTTGTTTGTTTGTTTTGTTTTTGCTAAGTCTGGAAAACTTAAGTTAAAATAATAACAAGAACCCCCCCCCCCCCCCCTTGGGTCTACGTACAGACTGAATCTTGGATTTATTGTTTCATGGCATTCTCTCAGAGGGTGGAATAAACCTCATAAAATGGGGAGAACTGCATACAATTCTTGGATCTCCTCAGATTTCATAACTAGTCTTTTTGTAAAATCTCGTTACCGTTGGTTGTTGTTGCCAGCCACTGAAAGATCATGTAACAGAGTGACGCTCCGAGACCTCACAGAGGCGACCTCACATTTATAAATGCTTCAGTGAAGCTCTGCCAGGGTAGGACACTGAAGGCAGAGCTCATTTTATTATTTTCACATGAATGTACCACAGAGCCTTTGAGGTCTTATGAAAAACATGTTTCAGTTGAGCTCCTGGGTTTTGCAATGGCAAGCTGCCCCATGGAAAGCTAAAGTTATCGTTTAATCTGGTGATCCTATGTGGTTCACCCGACACAGCTACTTCTCTCAAAAGCACTGGTTCCAAATCAGGAAAGTTGGCATCTTAAAGTGAAAGAGTGGGAGGAAGGATTGAGGGAGTCAGTGGGTCAAGGATACCACAAGAAGACCTAAAAGTAGACTAACCTGGGCCCATGAGAGCTCACAGTGTTTGAACCATCAGCCAAAGAGCATGCGTGGGCTGGCCCTAGGCCCCGTACATACATGTAGTAGATGTGCCTTGGACATCATGCGGGTCCCCTAACTAAGAGAGTAGAGGCTGTCTGATTCTGTTGCTTGCCTTTGGATCCCTTTCCCCTAGCTGGGCTGCCTTCTCACCTGAGGTGCTTTTGGGGGCTTCCTTCTCTCTGAGAAGGATAAGAGGGGAGAGGGGGAAGGGGCAAAAAGTTGGGGCTGGGAGGAGAAGAGTGGTGGGAGGGAACTCAGATCAGGCTGTAAAGTGATTAATTAAATAAATAAATGAGCGAGAAATGAAATTCAAGCTGGGCAAAGTGGCACATGCCTTTAATTCCAGCACCCAGAAAGCAGAGACCAGTGGGTGTCAAGGCCAGCTTGGTCAACAGAGCAAGTTCCAAAACCCTGTCTTAAAAACAAAACAAAACAAACAAACAAACAAACAAACAACCCCCACAAAACTCCAGGGATGCCTGGACAAAGGATCTTCCTCCACTTTCTTATCATCATTGTCCTCTTCCTTCTCTTCTTCCTCCTCCTGCCCTAACTTTCCCCTCTCCCCTCTTCCCTAAATCTCCAGGAATGTCTATGTTTTCAGACAAAGGATGCTCCTTGTCCTTCTCCTTCTTGTCTTGGCTATCCCAAACTTGCTCTGTAGACCAAGCTAGCCTCAAACTCACAGAGATCCATCTGCCTCTGGAGTGCTGGGATTAAAGGGCGTGCCACCACTACCCAGCAGGATGGTTGTTTGTTGATAACAGCAGAATGCGCTGTGGTAGCAATAATGATGGCAGCCAGGCAGTCGTGAATGTATGCCTGGCTGGAGTGTGGGAGAAGGAGTGCCTTTTTTTGGTGGAATGATTTTTGACAAAAAAAAAAAAAAAAAAAAAAAAAAAAAATCTTACTTGGTTCTAGAAATTTACTTGCATATTTTCGCAATATATCTGTTTGCTGAGTACTGTGTATTTTAAGCAACAAATCAACTCATAAAACTGCACTACAGCAGCATTTATTAAAAACAAGATGCACATGATATGCAGTGAAACGTTAGTGGGACCTCGTGAAATGAAAGGAATAAAACCTTTTTCTATTTTCTGACAGTATTTATAGTTTGTAAGGTCCCGATTGCCAGTTGCTTTCGGGTTGCTTTTTCTCTGACTGATGATGTGTCCCAGATATGGCTACTTTCCCCACATGTTAATTTCAGATGTTTTTCAGTGGGTGAATATGGATTGATAATATGCAGGAAAGGAAAAACACACAGGAGAATTTTAATATACGGTGAGAAGGTTTCGGTTGTAAGCGATCTGAGAGCGCAGTCCCCGTTACTCACTGTTTTATTTAAGAACTCCTGGACTATTAAGGGTTCACTTCACTCAACGATTTCATGTTAATCATCTTTTGTTTTATAGCCCTTTATTTTCTGGCTGGAATCAATACCCCATCAGCTTCACCCGACATCTACCCAGTGATCTATGGGAAGTTTCTGATACAGGCCTGAATTTATACCGCAGCAATTTGCTGTGAATGTTACCAGCTCTTTAGCCAAAACATTGCTTCCAGTTTATTCTCAGAATTTTACTACTTCTTGCACAGCCGATTCCCTGTTTTCTCAGAGAATAAAGGCTGACAAGTAAAATGTGAAATGTCTATATAGAGGGTGCAGAAGTTTGGGCTTGAATGTGCAGGAGTTAAATCCATGCGGTGACATCGGTTAATAGGGGAAGAAGGGCTATGCGACACCCTGTGCTCCTGCAGGACACACTTGATGAATTCGTTTCCACCTTACTGGAAAACGGGATTATTTCAGGAAGACCATATTTTAAAGCAGTTTTGGATCCTGACGGTATGTTTAGATTGCCTTGACTCAAGCGAAATCAATCAAGTTTGGTGTCCTGATGTGTTACACTGATAGCCTTGGACACTATTCCTTCTCTGCATTTTGCCCTCATTTGGCTGGGTGGCAGCTGTCCTCCAGATCATTAGTATAAATCCAAGTTGCAGACCACAGGGGCCCTGTATTGTTTGCAAAGATTAATTTAGAAATTAAAAGTGCATTACGCCCCTCTAAAAATATATTATCCATTGTGGTGTCAGCATTTGTAATAAAATGAATGATTAAGTTACCTCCCTTAATCTTATCATCAAATAAAATTCTTTGCAGCCTCTGGGAAGCGGCTGGTAAGTTCTTGCCTGGTGCCTGTTGGGAAAGGTCAGAGTACTCAGTCAGTCCTCTTACCACTCTCCTCTTTAAAGTTAACAGCTCCCACCTAGTAGGTCTACGAGAGCATTTTATCTTACCAAGAGATTTTCTGGTCATTATGCTACACTTTCCCA
This sequence comes from Psammomys obesus, assembly GCF_907164565.1. Taxonomy (NCBI): domain Eukaryota; kingdom Metazoa; phylum Chordata; class Mammalia; order Rodentia; family Muridae; genus Psammomys; species Psammomys obesus. The sequence continues at coordinate 2,364,662 of NW_026596147.1, forward strand.
CACATGAACTCACACAGGCACACACACACACACACACACACACACACACACACACACACACGTTTCTATTTTCCCTTAATTGTCTTCTCCAGGGAAGAACACAATTGGTTATCTAACACCAAAGGTCAGCCCTGAAAACATATGAATAATATTATATAGAATGAGCAGTTTACATCCAGGAATATATATATATATATATATATATATATATATATATATATATGTATTATACATTATATATACTATCTTATGAAAAGAGTATGCTTGCACACAAGATGTCTCTGCAGGAAAAAGTGCCTTCTATCAAGCCTGAGGACCAAATTCTGAGACCCACATGATGGAAGGAGAGAACCGAGGGCAACCAATATATAAGATGTATAATATGTATATGTATAATATCACATATATATAATGTATTATATAACATTACATTATATCTTATGTGCTATATCATATGTTATAAATTATGCGATATTTGATAATTCTATTATAAAACTGTAAATTATACACGTGACATATATTATCTATATGTAATAGCAATTGATGGGAACAGAGGCGATATAGCCTGAAATGGCTGACTGGTTTCTAGGTCCCTTACTGCTGGCTTTCGTTAACTCAGAAAGACGTCCATGAAGTGTGTTTCTTCCTGTTGGGTGAACTTGATTCAGAAGCTGGAAGCAGTTCTGCACCATGCTTGTGTGTCTTTACCAACCGATCACCACGGCTAGTGTGATGCCAGGTGACACGGTTGAGGCGAGATCAGATGGTTGCATTATGCAGCTGAAAGAAAGGCCTTGGAGAGGAAGCCAGTCAACAGCACTCCTCTATGGCTTTGCATCAGCTCCTGTCTCCAGGTTCCTTCCCTCAGTTTCTGCTCTGCCTTCCCAAAGTGATGGAGTGTCTGACCTGAGAATGTAAGCTGGAATAAACCCTTTCCTCCCCATGCTGCTTTCGGTTGTTGTGTTTACCACAGTGACAGAAACCCTAAGACAGTGCCTTGGTAGATTCAGAGGTTGGAATCCAAGGCTTTTGGTTTCAGCTTACTTCCTTTTGAAAATAATAATAATAATAATAATAATTTCTGTTCTGGGGTTCTCTCAGAGCAGTGTGAGGAAAATATGAAATTAGTATGAAAAGTCCCAAGGATTACATTGGGCAGAACACATGACATTTGTGAAGCCCAGTTATGTTGTAAAGATTAGATGATCATTAATCACATTCTTACTAATGTCATGGAACTTTAATCTTTTTATTTTGCCTGTAGTTCTGCTCTCTAGATTCTTCTTTCTTTCTTTCTTTCTTTCTTTCTTTCTTTCTTTCTTTCTTTCTTTCTTTCTTTCTTTCT
>NW_026596147.1:2366016-2385015 GCF_907164565.1 Psammomys obesus
TCTTTCTTTCTTTCTTTCTTTCTTTCTTTCTTTCTTTCTTTCTTTCTCCCTCTAAACTTCAGAATTGGAAATCATCATTTCCATCTTGTCATGTCTGACTGTCGCAGAGATATTGCTAGGAGTAGTGGATGACCTCAAAGTTTTATGAGCCTCTTAGTCCTCTTAGTGATTTTTATGATTGTGTCCAGGATAAACCCCCTCCCTGGAAGACAAGGTTGCTTCACACCACAGCTTTTCCTTGAAGTGTCACTGGAGTTAGACCAGACTCAGTCTGCAGAATCCCTGCCCAAAGTAATTCAGTTTTGACCTTTTTACTCATCAGAGCCTTAACAGAAGTGTCCTGAGATTGGCAGGCATCTAGAAAATGAATCTATTTGGTAAGAGTTTGTCCCTCACTAATAAAGAATGGAGGTTAGACCTGTGGACTTGCAATTAGAACCAATTCATCATAGATTAGAAATATTTTCCTCATTTCCTCTTTATCTTTTGTAGCTAGTAAATTAAATACATCACTGAGATATTCCTAGGAAGTGTTATAGTTTTACTAGCAAGAAGATACTTAAGTCATGTAATAAAATGCTATCATTTATTAATGTTGTCTGTCTTTGTTGTATCACTTTTGTTGAAGGTGCAAATTATATTATGGGTGAGATATATCACACAAATGTAAAGCATTGCTATGAAATACATACGTGTATCTAGAATAGATTAGCTACTTTTCTCAATGTTATACCCAGCAGAAACAATTTAGGAGAGGAAAGAGTTTTGGCTCACAATTTCAGTACATCATAGCAGGAAAGTCATGAAGGAAACATTCAGTTCATGGCTATGGGGGTATGTGGTTGAAGTGGTTCATATCATTGTGTGCCAAAAAGCAGAGAGGGCAGGAAGAAGAGGGGGAGGAGAGATAGAGTGTATGTGTGAGGAAGGAGGGAGAGGGGGCGAAAGAGGGAAAGGGAGGAGTGATGGAGAGGGAGAGAAAGGGGAGAGAGAGAGGGAGAGAGAAAGAACATGCCATGCTGGTATAACCATCAAAGGCATGCTTCCTAAGGAGTCCACAACCTCCCAGAAATCAGTTAGAAACAAGCATTGAAAGCTTCATCATTTGGTAGCATTACCAATTCAAACAGTAGCACCTTATTCTGAGCTTATGGATGCAGATTCCCGGGGTTGCCAGGACCATGAGCTCAAGGATCAAGGAATTAGAAGGATTGGATTTTGCTTGATTATGCACTCATAAAAAAGGACAGAATACTTCAAAAACTGATATCTTCTGGATAACCTGGAATCATCAATTACGTAACATAAGAGCTGGCCTTCTGAAAGTGACCGTAACATTCACTCCTCTGTGTGTGGTTGCTGTTCTTCATATCAAAAAGGACAGTTCAAACTGGCCTTGCGACACCTTGGACCAATAAAATATATACAAAATGATAGTGTAGGGTTTCTAGGCCAAGCCCTTTTGCTTGAAATGTTTGCCCTTGAGACTTGTTCTTGGAAAATAGTTGCCCAAGTCATTGGAAGAGAACTGAAACACTCTTGGGGGTGCCCCATGTGGCTAGTACCAATGCTGACCATGTTAACACTTTGGATATTCTCTTCCTGGTGACCTCCAGACGCCTTCAACCTCAGCTGCTGTCACACAGAATTGAAGATCCACCCAGCTCCAGGACCAACCACCACAGAAGATGGTATAATGCTGCCTTTTTCACAGAAAGCAGCTTCTTTCATCCCATGAGGCTCCTTGTAGACTTTGGATGGACCTAGGTGTCAGAGTGAACTACGTTAGACGCGATCTCACTGGGTGTAGAAAGGTTTCCCTTCATGTTATTCACTGCAGTTGGCCAGCATTGTAAGTGAGGATAGAGAGCAAGCTGTATTAATGAAGACCTGAGTAGATATGGTGCCAGTGAGGTCACAGTAGGTAAAGTCTGAAGGTTTGAAAGTTGCCACTTGGAGAAAGATATCTTCTCAGATCCTCAGAAGATGAGGTTGGCTGTGGGAAACTCATGTAAAAGCCCTTGTAGACTTCTGAGGTAGCCTTCATCATTGTTTAAGCAGGACTTTCGTGCTTTCAAGGTCTAACCCACATTGCTAAGACATCTAGCTTTGACTAAAAACTACTTATATATTTGTACTTAGCATTAGTTTTATTGTTTATCTTTTTAAAACATTATGCTTTATCTTTGTTTTCTAGAAGATAATGCATTTGTCTGGTGTCTTTTGAGCAATGACTACACAATAGCCCTTAGAAATGTAGAGTAGGTTTGTTCTGTCACAATTTCTGGTCATAAGAAGTCCCTTTCCGGCTGAGTTGGAATAAGGTACAATATATTAGATTTCAGGAAGAAGGCTTGGAGTAGTCTGTGGCCTTTGGGGAAGTGTGGTGATCTTTTCACAGAGAACAAATTGGAAATTGAACATAATGATGGCCACTCAGAAATTTCATCTGATTTCAACCATGAACAATGCTGTCAAGTTTCATCAGCATCCAGAACTTAGTCTAAAATCCCTCTCCATCTAAATAATTCTGTCCCTTTTGAAAGGAAAGCAGCAAAACAATGTTAGTTTTACTTTGTAGCCTTTTTGTAGCATTTTCTAAAGAATACTTTAATTGAAATTAAATAAGAGCTAGATCTTTTTTTTTATATTATGGATCCACACCGCTAAATCATAAAAAGTTGCTTAAATTGTATTTTAATAATTTTTCACCTGGTAAGATTTTGTTCTTTCATTAATATTACATGTCTGTTTTCAAATTTTTGCTCTTAAAGTTCAAATTTTATTGTGTAAAATAAAGAAAAAGAAGTCCCTTTCCTCAAATGTTCACCCATTACTGAGATTGTAGCATTACAATTTAAGTGTATATCCTTGTTAAAATCCAAGATTTAGTGTAGTATGCTACCTTTATTAATACGCTAAATTCAACAAATGTAAAAAAAATCAACAAATGTAAAAAAAATATTAATAGATGTCTAGTTCTAACCTGAAAATGCATACCCACAGGTAATGGTTAAAGGAAGGAGAAAAATCTCCCCATCACATGGATGTGAAAGGTATTTTAAGCTCCTAAGACAGGGCTCTAAAATTCATAGAACCGAGAAAGAGAAGTTATTTTTAACTTACTTTCTATCCAGAGAAAACTACGGTACTCTTGATCAGAAACTGATGTCTGGTCTCATTTACATTGTCTATGAAAAAAAGAAGTTGGCCCTATTTTGATCACCAGTGTTCTAGCAATGCTAATGAATTTAATTTACAGACTTTTAGAGTGAAGAGATTTTTTTTGTGTAGCCTTGGCTGTCCTGGAACTTACTCTGTAGACCAGGCTGACCTCAACTCAGAGATTCGCCTGCCTCTGTCTCCTGATTCCTGGGATTAAAGGCATGCACCACCACACCCTGGAGAGAAACTCTAAAAATTTTTTTTTAATTTTCACAATTTATTCATTTTATATCCCGATTGTAGCCCCTTCCCTCATCTCCTCTTAGTCCCACCCACCCTACCTCTTCCTCCCATTCCCTTCCCCTAGCCCACTGAAGGTGGAGTCTTCCTTCCCTACCATCTGACCCTAGCTTTTCATTTCTCATCAGTACTGCCTTGATCCTCTTCTTCTGTGTCCTAGCAAGGCTGCATTGCCAGGGGGAAGTGGTCAAAGAGCAGGCAACCCAGTGAGCTCATGACAGACAGCCCCTCCTCTCCTTACTCTGGAATCATGCATGGAGAGGACCTAGACAACTTGCTCAGATGTAGCTGGTGAGAACTATTTTATTACCACATTCTATGTGCATAGTTTTTCATTTGTGAAATATTTGAGACTATTTGGACATGTCTACAATCCATAATTTAAAGGGTCAAGGCAGGAGGATTCCATGGGTTTGAAGACAGCCTTGGCTACAATGTGAGTTCCAAGCTTGACTGGTACATGGTGTGAGAGTCTTTTTTTGTTTGTTTGCTTTAACTGAAACGATGGCTCAGTGGTAAAGGTCACTAGTCCACCTATGGTTGTTGCAGAGAGCCTAGGTTCAGTTCCCAGCACCCATATGGCAGCTCACAAACATCCAAAATGCTAGTTTCAGGGGCTCTGGCATCCTCTTTTAACCTTCATGGGTTGTGAATACACAGGGTACACAGACATACACACAGACAAGACACGCATGAACATAATAAACCAAAATAGAACCAATTTTTAAAATCTTTTTTAACAGCATTTAAATATATTTTAAATTAGATTTTTTTTCCTCTCCTCTGATCAAATCAAGGCTTAGTCTTTCAAGTGAAAAATCTGTGGTCTGTTTGTCAAATCCCTTATTTACACCTTAACCTTAAGTTTTTCTTGTTACAAATTATTTGAAAGTATCATGAAGCTTTTCTTACTTATTCCTGAGGAGTCCAACTTTTTTTCTAGAAAGCATAAGTCTTAGTAAATCCATCAAGTTGTATAGCATGTTCAAGGGAGGAAGAGAAAGTTTTAAAAGATTGAAATCTGTAACTAGTTTTCACCCTTAGAGGTACTATGAATATGAACAGTACTCAGGATACCTGTATTCTCTGCTCAGATTAACCTACTGATAACATTTTTTTTTATCTTTGCTATTCTCTTCCTTTCAAATTTAAATTTATTTCCTAATGGATACATAAGACATAAAAATTGTGTGTGTGTTTGGAGTGCTACTTGATATTTCAATACACACATATGTTGCATAATGTTTAATCAAGGCAAATCTTCTCAAACATTCATCATTCCTGCATGGTAAAAGATTCAAAAATTCTTCTAGCTTTTTGAAATATACAGAAGATAGTAATTTTCAGTAGTCTATAGTCATCTACTGTGTAATCCACATCAGAATGTTTTAATCCTATAGCTTAGTAACCCTTGATCAACTTTTCTGTGCTTCCTCCCTTTTCTTTTCTTTCCTCAGCTTCCAGTAACCAGTTTACATTCAACTTCCAGAAGTTAACTCCTTAATGTTCTATATATGAATAAGATCATGTGATTAAACCTTATTAAACTTGTTAAACATGTCTTTTAAAACTAATCCCAGTGACCTTTAATTCTACCATCTCTTTCAATGGCCAAATACTATTCCATTGTGTATGGCTACTGTTTTTTCTTTACCCATTCATTGGCTGATATAAATTTAGGTTGTTTCCATCTTTGACTATTATGGAATAGTGGATGGTAGGATATTTCTTTAACATTTCTTTTTCAGATTGATTTCTTTTTCTTTTAATATGTACCCAGTGGTAGGATTTCCACATAATTTTTTTCTGAGTCCTTTGAGGAACCTCCATATAATTTTCTGTTATACTAATTTACATTTCCACCAACAGAATTTCAATGTTTTCTCTAGAGCCTTACTCTCATTTTGTTATCTCTAGTCTTTTTGTTTGTTTCTTTTTAGTTTTGAAAAATAGAGTTTCATGTATTCTGGGATGTTTTCCAACATGCTATGTAGCTAAGGATGACTTTGAACTTTTGATTTTTCTGTTTCAACTATTTAAGTGATGAAATTATAGGCATAGCCCACTGTGCCCAGTTTACATGGTTCTGGAGAGTGAACCCAGGGCCTTGGTGCATGCTAGGTAAATATTCTGTCAACTAAGCTATATCGCCAACCATAATGGTCATTTAAAAAAATAATCTGGAGTGAGGTAATGTCTTTTTATGGTCTTAGGTTATATAATGATTAGTGATGTTGAACTATCATTTTTTTGGTTGCTGTTAGATCAGGTGTTGTCTTCGTGTGTCCAGTGTTTCTATAATAGGAAAAGGCAGTGAAGAGCTTTAGTGGCTTAAGAACAAGGGAGCAAGGAAGGATCACTCCAAGCTGATGCACTGGGGACCCTAGACCCAATTAAGCATCCTGGTCCCTCAAGAGAGGAAGAGATTAAAGAAACCGTACTGACTCTCTGAGCAATACATATACTCTAAGGTAACAGGTCACTGGTAACGTGAATGCCCAATTGAAGAAAGGGCAAAAGGGCTAATGGATTTTCCTAAGCCCAGCAAAGGGGCATTCCAAACAGAACTAGCCTGCAGGGATCTCATCAGCTGGACTGGGCTGGATTCAGAATAGGGAAAATCAGGCTTCCTGAATTTGGGCCACTAAGGGCTGACATCACAAGGAAAATTGGGGACCAACCCATGACATTCTTGGTAGACACTGGTGTTGAATATTTTGCAGTAACTATGACTCAGTCTCCCATGACAACCTGAACTGCCACCATAGTGGGAGCCACAGGAGATAAGACAGTCTGACCCTTTTGGAAGTTTCACTTATGCCGTCTAGGAGGCCATTTAATGACTCATGAGTTACTTTTCCTGCTAGAAAAGTAACTGGTGATCCTCTTGGGCAGAGAATTGCTGATGAAGCTGGGAGCAGCAAGCCTTGCCCTTGGTAACAGGGACACTTTGATAATGACAATGACTGTCATTATCCAGAGGAGAGGAATGTATTCTCCAGAAGAGCAGCAAACTAATCTAACCCGTGTGCAAAAAGAGCTTCTCACTCTTTTTTGGGATGAGAAGGGGTCTATGGGCTTGGCTAGAAATCATGCATGGTGGACCTGAAACCAGTGCTGTCCCCATGTGACAGACAATCCCCACTGCCCTGAGAAGTACGCTTGAAAATTTGGGACCACATCTGGTGGCTGCAGTATGCAGGGATTCTGGTAGTATGTCTTAGAACACACCCAGTCAGGGTATCTGGGGGAAGTGATGATCAACCAATCTCTGTGCTGTCAACAGTGCTGCAGTTACCAGTCATCTTGTGGTCCTGCATCCTTATATTCTCTTAAGTCTTCTGCCTGTACAAGGGAGCTGGTTTACCTGCTTGATGTCAAGGATGCCCTCCTCTGGCTGTCTTCAAGCCCGACACTATTTGCTTTCTAGTGGGAGGACCCACACATGGGAAGCAAAACACAGTTAACCTGGACCAAGTGTCTACAACATATTAAAAATTTGCCTTAATTTGTTTGGTGAGGCACTGGCTAATAACTTTCTGATCTTTCCTGGAGAGACCTTAGATTACACATTACTAGGAAGCCCTCCATGGGAAGATTATCAGAATGGGACAAAGGCCTTGCTGATTCTACTCTCTAGTACAGTCTACAAAGTGTCCTGTATCAAATTTGCAGACAGCAAGTCAAATACCATGGTTGTCATCTCAGAAGGACACTGGACACTTGGGTATGGAAAGAAATAAGCCATCTTTGCAATACTATGGCTAAACACAAAGAAAGAAGTCCAAGGATTTCTTAGGGCAGCAGGATTTGCATAATATTTCAAGAATACCTAAGCTACTATATGAAGCTACATCACAAAGAATTCCCTGGACTATGGCTCTGAACAAGAAAAAGCTTCCAGAGAATAAAGGTAGCATTAACTAGTGCCCTGGTGCTAGGGCGGCTTGGAGTCAGCCAAGACTTTAACCTTTGTTTATGAAAAGCAGTGCGTTGCATTGAGAGTCCTTACTCAGACAATAGGACCACAACAAAGACTTGCAGCATTTGTGTCTAGAATGCAACATCCAGTAGCAGCTGGATGGCCATCATGCCTCTGAGCCCTGGAAGCCACAGTGGCTTTGATCAGAAAAATTAGACAATCTTACACTGTAAAAAAAAAAAAAAATGTCCCTCATGCTGTTGCCACACACTTGAATGGCTAGGGACGTAAATGGCTGACTGCTGTTAGGATGACACATATCTACCACTCTGTGCAAACCCACAGGTCTGTCCTGAGACTGTGTGTATTCTGAAGCTAGCCTCATTGCTGCCTGTTGAAGTAGGATCTGTTGCCCATGACTGTGAAGAGGCCATAGTGGGATATTCAAGCTGGCATACCTGGTAGGCATGCCTCTCCAAAATGTTGAATTACAACTATTCATGGATGGAAGCAGCTTTGTTCAGGAAGCAAATTGGAAGTCGAGCTATGCAATGACCACTTGAGACTAGGTGGTAGCAAAGGCCCTGCTGCAAAGTTGATCAGCATGGTAGACAGAACTCGGTCAAGTACTAAAATACAATGAGAGAAGACCAGACAAAATTACACACTGTGTATATCCCTGGAACTATTTATAAGAAAAGTGGGCTACTCACGGCAGGGGAAAAAATAAAAAGAAATCTTCTAATTGCTAGATGCAGTCTGGAAGCCATGCCAGGTAGCGGAAATGCATTGAAAAGGACACAAGAAGGGAATTAACTTGGTTTGTAAGGAAAGCTGGTTGGCTGATCAGGCAGCAAGAGAAGCTGCCAATGGGACAGGTTCCACTGTGACCTCCGAACTGGTTTCTAAAACATTGTTGGCACTAGAATTACTTCTATCCCCAGTACACCAAGAAAAGAGATGAATGGGCCATAAATGAAGGTAGAATTAAGGAAAAATGAAATTGGTAGAATTTGGCATATTAGTTTCTAATGTGATATTAGCTCATCTGATGACCTGGCATCATAAGATGACACGTCTGAGAAAGACTGCAATGGAAAATTTGTCAGGTTAATCTTATTTCACGCCTAAGCTTTTTGCTTGTGTGCTCAAATAAGTGCTAGGCGTTGTAACCTGTGTATCGAAGAATGCCAAGCAAAGACTCTACTTAATCATGGGGTTTAGACAACAGGGTTTTCCTCCTTGTTCATCTGTAATAACCCCACCTCCCGTATATCAAGCCAAGGTGCTAGGAGGTTGACAAGGTTTTTCTGTTGTTATAAAGATAGAAAAATATACTGGATGAGAAAAATAAAGGCTAAAAAATACTTGGTTATCTGGACCAGACCTGCCCAATGTGTTGGAATGAAGACAGTCTAGCCTATTGGCATATACCTAGGTCTAAACCAATTCAAGCTCATGGTATGTGCCAATAGATACCCACTTATGCTGGGTTTTAGTGCAATTCACCATTTTCTTAATGGTATCAATCCCTAGCTAGCAAGAGATTGCTAGTTATGCATATTCCTAGGATGACCTTGGCACTTAACCCACCAGGGCGATTGTAGGACATAACTGCAGTGGAAATGTCCCCAGATCCCACTAGAGTAAGACTTAGTATAAAGAAATGAGTTATCTCAGAAGACTCCAGCAGGCATTTCAGAAAAGAGGGAACCCAGGTCAATAGAAGATCGGACTAGTAATCAGTGTGGCTGAAGTCCATGGCCTATGGGTCCCCAAGCAAAGACAGCCTGTTACCATCCCCACCTGTGACTTCTTTTCATATGTGGGAGAGGCTTATATTTATGCTTACCACTAGACTGTCCAGGAAGCTGTACTTTGGCTTTCCTCACACCCTAAATAGACATGGTTACCAGTGATCAAACTTGGACTTTTCCCTTTGTATGCACATGCCTGACTAAAAAGGACCTTCCAAAGTATACCTTTATTGATTGGATTAGCAATCACTGTAGGTGCCTATACTAGAAGAATTATCTCATAAAACAATCATCATCAGCAAGTATCCAAAGACCTAAGAGAAGTTATAGAAATTGTTTCAAAATCAGTCATGGTCTTTTGAGACGAACTGGACTCTGTGGCTGAAACGGTCTTTTGAAATAGAAGAGGATTCAATTTGCATTCTATCCAGAAGGGTGGCATTTGTCTCGTTTAAAATGAGAAATTTTTTTTATTATGAAGATCAATCAGGGATGGTCAGGTGGTCAGGGAGAAGGCTCAGAGTGAATCACAGTTGTTGGAATTATTGTTGTAACATTTGAAGGCTGGCATCCTGGTTTCTTCCATTCACTGGGCTCCTCTGTATGCTGTTCATATTAATTTAGTTCATCATATATCTTCATGTCCATTTTGTTTTGTCCTGTGAATATAATTGTGCCCCACCGTGCCTGGCTAAGTCGATATCCATGACAAGATTTCTGGGTTTACTATAGATCCCAAATGTTAATGTTTGAAGAGACAGCAGTGCATTTTCAAAATTATGTTAGATTTTATTAACAAATCTGTGACCCAATTTGATGACAGAATTTTATTGTAAGCCAATGGCAGAGAGAACAGAAAAGTATGCCATTAGAAAAACCAATGCTTGTAGAGGCAGGGAGTCTTTTACCTGTGATTGGTGGATCATAGCTGGTTAAAGGAGAGGGGGGCAGGAAAAATAGAGGTCAGAGGCACAGTATCATGGGAGCCCACCCTGGACTGAGTCTCCATAGGAGTCATTCATTAATTCTGCCTTGCTTTCCTTTCTGACTTTAGTAGGGAGACCAAAGTACAGGGCAGTGCTTCAATAACAGGGGAATAATGTCAGTGTAAAAGTAGTATAGCTTGGCGAAAGGCAGTCTGAGTTAGCACTGGGCCCCCAAAATACCACTTCAGGGAAATCGATGGTTACTGTTTTTCTTAGTAGCTAATACTGGGCTTTTAGTGGCCGTCATGGTAATGGCCATAGTGTAACTAGTCATCCAGAAGACAGAAGGTGGCCATGGAAGAAACTGCTAGGACAAAGGTCAATGGCTGCAGCAGGCACTAAGGAAAGACAAGAAGTCACAGTTTCATCAGACACATGTTAGTAGAATGAAAAGACATTTGCGAACCTGGAATGCTGACGGCTTTACCATAGAAGTAGTAAAGATTTAAGGGGTTCTACAGACCCCACGTTCTTTTCTTAACATACTTCTTTATAGGCCATCACTACAGAGAGCTGAAAAAGTGAAATCACCTCAACGGCACAGAGTCGGTTACCAAGCATTTGATCTGTAAGTCAGTAAGACTGTCAAATGCAAAGTCCAAAGTGTGTTGCCTCAATTCCTCCGGAGGAGCATGGTGGAGATTAGAGAGAAAGGTTCATAGAGACTGAAGAGGCTCAATATTATTTGCCTGCCTGAAAGATAACTTCTTATTCTTTACATGCTCTTTGGCAGAAGGATGGCTGGATATACTGTACTGGAATCCTGGCAGGCAGATTTTCTCATTGCATGGTCCCCTCCCTCCTACTCCTGGGGCTTCTCCTGCTAATTTTGCAAGCCTGAAAATTGGACCGTTATGCCTGTTGCCCACACTGTGTTACGAGGCTCCTTGGAAAGTCCTATGTATATGCATAGAGTTTTCCTGACTAAGTTGTCCTGAGTATTCAGTTATGTGTGAAATAGACTTGGTCCCAAACTGTTTGAACTCAGGAAAATTAACTGTAATTGGTTTGGGAGGTAAAATTTGTTTTCCTAGGAGCTCATGATCTTGAAAGAGCAGTTTATTTTATTATATTGTTCTGGAGCAGGTAGGGATGGATCATTAAGTAGGTGGACAGTGTGCTATCTTTGTTTCTGACCATGGAACCCAGATGTAGGCTCTGGTTCACAGTTCCAGGTGTCTGGTCAGTCTCACGGGGTTAAGGATAATCACTAACATTTGGATGGGGCTTTAAAGTTTTCACAGCACCTTCATGTGCATTTATCACATTAGATAAATTTATATCACACTATATAAATTAGATAGTGGTGCTGGTAACGAATGATCTATGACTTTACCTGCTGACCCAAACACCTTGCCAATGAGATTCTAAGGATTTCCTCATGGAGTTGATCTAGTTACTCAAAGCTCATTAAAAATAAGACAAAAATAAATAAATAAAAGGAGAGACTTTGCCTTTTTCTAGTCTAGAGATTCCAAGTTCATTGTGTTTGATTATAGAAGATAAACTTTAGGTGACATTGAGAAGTGTTTTTCTCTAGCCCTATTGTCTTGACAACTGTTCTTTTGTGGTATAAAAAATGAAGGCAAATACCACTGTCTCAATAGAGATAGAAATATCCCTAAGCATAGAAAAGATTAAATGACAAAGCTAAGCTTACTTTTCAAGATTAAACAATTAGGACGATGGATCCTGCTTACCTGTTCAAATTCCTTGTTTAGGGTTCTTTGAAAGCCTACAGACAACTGTGACAGGCTTGGCTCAGGCGATGTCCTCAGTGTTGGAAGGAGACATATCAGTCAAATCTATTTTTAGAATTAAATTAGCATATGGTTTTACAAACTTGCATTTTCATTCCTATAAAAACCAGTGAGAACTGTCATAAAAATGTGGTCAGGATTTACTGTCTCTCCGTGAGATCCAGCACTGAGCCAGAGGGATACCCTGTTCCTTAAATCTGACTCAGGGCTGCTGCCTCTGAAACTTGACTCTGTAATTTGGTAAGTGTTTTAAAAAATACAACTAAATGGCTACCACATGGTGGAAAATTAGCAGTCTGGGACTGAAACTTTTGTGTGGCATTAAACCCACATATGGAAAAAATTAAATACCATCCTCAATGCCCTCCATGTGTTCAGTTGTATCAAATGATATGCTTATAAGGTGTGACATTATTTAACTTTTATAGGGTTTGTCACATCTTGTAAAACTTATTATTGTTCTTTTGAAAAACTTCATACAGGTGCCTCTGAGCTCGTGTCAGTCTGGATACTCTATAATGTACATATAATTTGTTACTGGATATGGTGCTCAGAAATCAACAGAATTCCAACCAGGATGACTTATGATGGCACCAACCCCAATAACTGCCAATAAGCAATAATATTTATAATAATACTTTCTTTTCTTTTTTTTTTTTTTTTATAAAACCTGCAGGTAAAGTGTGGATCATAAATTGTTTGGGCAAAAAAAATTGCCTCTTTGAAGTAAATGACCCTAAGTATCTTATATCGCCCAAATTTAAATAACACACCATGTGGCCATCACAGTTTACGTCTGTGAACGTGGTTGTTGAGGAAATTCCATAATCATGTGTATAACTCTAGAGTTAATACAGATTCTTAGGAGATTTGTCAGCATGACTGGTTTACACTGACATGGGAAGATAGCTCCTAATCTAAAAGGCTCCCACTATTCTACTTGCTAGGGAATGATACGTACTTTAGATGCTTAGATCCGAGGTGTTCCTCGGAGCTTGGGATGTCATCTCCATCTGTCCCATCAGGCGTGGTTCATAGTCCGCTGGCCTCAGTGTAGCCTGCGAGGCTGTGGGGCGAGAGGCTTGGTCTCCGCGAGAGGCCTCGTGCATCTGCACACGGTGAATTCTTTTAGGTGATGTGTATCCTTTCTCAAGTGGGGACACTCTGACACTCGCAGGCCCAGAGTAAACTAAGCAAAACTGGAGAACCTGAGCATGTGTCTACCTGTCCACAGCTAGTGTGTGATAATGTGCTCTTCCCTGCTAGTTCCTGAGGTTCTGAGGTGTGCCTGGCATAGAATTCAGGCCCTTGGTTGTGTGGAACAAGGGGGATGGCTATGACACATTGGTGAACCCATTGTCATGGGCATTCTGTATTAGGATATGCCTTCTCTTTGCAGTTGTCCTGTAGGCAGGAGTCTTGGCTTTACTGAGATTTGATACCCACAGGTCTCAAATTCACCATAAAATTTATGAAGTGCCTTTATATTATCTAAATTTGGGCATTTAAATCTCAGTTCTGGAAGGTTGGAATTTTTTTTTTTTTTTTTTTTTTATTGTAGACAAAAGGATTTGCCCTGCTCTTAAGTGTGATAGATCAAATTTCCAAGCAGTTATTTAGAAGGTGTGCCTGGTTTCATACAGAGCAGAGCAAAGTGGACCAAACTCAATTCTTCCCTGTAAAGACACAGCCTAAGCCTGCTTCATTACCACACACTGTGAACACAGCGTCCTCAGGGCAAACGCTTCAGGTTCCGGTGGAATGTTTCTGCTTGAGGAGAAATGCCTGGGCTAAAGTTTCGCCTTGAGAAGAGCTGGACAGGGGCTTGTCAACAGGAAAACAAATGACACCTTTGCAAGGAGCATTTTGTGTACCTCGGGCCCAATTATCCCATCACCCCACGCTGCTTCGTTCTGCGGATAGGGCCGCTGTGGCTTATGTTATACTATCTGTGGTTCTCTGGCCTAGATTTTCTCACAGAACCACAGACTGCTGGAGGCAGCCGGTAGGTGATCAAAGGCTCGAAGGGCTGCTAAAAATGGGCTGTAAACGTCAGTTTTTTTTTTTTTTTTTCAAGTAACTGTTTTTGTCCCTTTCGTAGCCACTTCATGCTGCACTTCAGTGATGCTCGGGAGCTGACACAATAGGGTGTGATGAGAGCCCTCCTGTAGTTATGGAGGCTGTGTTCCACTGGGCTCCTCAAAGCGGCGGCAAAAGTGTCTGTGTGGCGCGATTTCAACCCACAATCCTCTCTTTATTGTGACTGGCTGTAATATTTCTTCCTCTCCGGTCCTCTCATGAGGAGTGATGGTTAACTGTTCCGTGTCTCAGTATCTTAGAAGTTCCTACAGTCACAAGGATTGGGAGCAAACTCTCCCCCGTCCCGGTCCCCCTTTCCAGCAGTGCGAGCTATTATACGGCATATAAACATTGTTAGTCACTATTTGTTGCTATCGACAACATAGGAACATTTATCCAGCAGCAGCCAAAAGGCAACAGTTCTCAAAGGGACTTGCAAAATGCATGATTCCTTTGTTTATTTATATTTCTGGTGGAGAGTGCAGATGGGAAACTCTCGGGTTCTGGAGCCAACTACATTTGCTAATGAAATGTGCTGGTCCAACTGCCAGGAAGAGAGGTGCCAACTACCCAGTTTGGAGTGTGCAGCTGGCCCTCGGTAGATCCGAGTGAGTGGAAGCTAGTGGTATTTGGTTAGACTGGAAGGGGCTAGGGCATCTTTCCCTGTAGCGAGGGTCCTGGCACGCTAGGCCTTGGCTTCCTTTTCCAGGGTAGAGTGAAGGCGAGCCTGGGGAGCTTTTGTATTCACATGGTGGTGCTAATAGCAGACTTGCTTTCTGGGTGCCTAAGGAGCCACTCCCTGGCTCCAATGAAGGCTGAGGAAAGAGAGTACTGAGAACCTCCCCCCATAGCGAGGATAAGATCTCTGAGGGCTGCTGACCCATAAGATCTCTGAGGGCTGCTGACCCTTTGCAACACTTGAATGGAAGCAAAGTCAGAAACCACAGAGCTACCCCTTCACTGGTAATTTGAATGCAAATTAGGACATTAACAAAATGGTAATACTAATTAAAAAACGATGAAACATTTAAGAAGTTAGCCAGAAAGTAGTAATTGGAGAATTAAAATGTATATGGATTTTTGTAAAAAATATATATATGGGACACATATATACCTAATATATGAACATGTATATATGTATATATGAACATGTATATATGAACATGTATAAATATATGAACATGTATATACATATACTCATATATTAATGTGAATAAATGTATATTTGTGAATTTGTGTATATACATGTATTATTATTTTTCTTATTTTTTTAATTTAATTTTTGATTATTACAATTTATTCACTTTGTATCCCAGCTGTAGCCCTCTCTCTTCTCCTCCCAATCCAGCCCTTCCTCCTTCTTCTCCCTCTATGCCCCTCCCTCAGTCCACTGATAGGGGAGGTTGTCCTCCCCTTCCATCTGATCCTAGCCTATCAGGTCTCATCAGGACTGGCTGCATTGTTTTCCTCTGTGGCCTGGTACAGCTGCACTCCCTCAGGGGGAGGTGATCAAAGAGCCAGCCACTGAGTTCATGTCAGAGACAGCCCCTATACAGAAATTGTGATACATTTATACATGTATTATTTATAAATATATGCTATATACACATGAGTTATTTGAACTTAAAAATGTACACATCCTTTGGTTTGACAGTTTTTAAAAAAAATATCAATTTAAAGTCTCTTTGTTCTTGTGGTGATGACATCAAATCCAGGAACTTGTACATACCGGAGAAGTGTAATACAACTGAATTGCAGCCTGAGCACCAAGGCCTTTTAAAAGTAGTTGACATTATAATCTTGATTATCTTACCTCCAGAAAGAACCACTATAATGAAAATCCTTACTTTGAAATGGAGTGAGGACTCAAAAGTACTTGCAGAGCATTTTGAAGGTAGAATCCTCACGGCATTTAACATAATTTGATAACTATTTTAAAAATGTGATTCAGTCCTATTGAGTTGTTTTAAAACAACCATTTGGATTTTTAAAATAGGAACCATAATCCTCTTTCTGCATTCTTCACTGATTTCAGTAATAGTTCCTTAATTTAGGCAATTACAATCTTAGCTAGCATAAATAGGCTTGAGTACGAAGTCAATGAACTTTTGGTCCCATAGCACGTGCATGGGATGGGAGGAGAAGGGGGCAGGTGTACTAGAGGGTTCTGTGGCTTGTTTTTCAGCATGCCTGATGGGAGAAATGAAGAACAGTGGGAAGTTCAGGTTCAGCGGACTGGACCAAACAAAAGTCAGCTGAGAGAGTTTGTGTTGTATTTAAGTGGAGGACACCGGTTTCTATTACCTGTCTCTTTGACACAGACCCACAAGTTAGAAAGTGTTAAGCTAAAGCAGGGCTGTGCGAATCTAGGTGCTGTGATGTCTGATTCTTCTGTGACTCCTGTGCCGACAAGGCCTCATCGTAGGCAGCCGTGGGAAGGATTCCAATCATAATTTACTCTGAGGTATAGGCCCTGAATCCACAAGCTGTTGTTTTATTCTGTGACTAGCGTACTGTGTCCAGTGAGAAGAACACTGAGCCAAAGCCAGTATTGTCAGATGTTGCTTGTCCTCCTCCATCGTATCGGGAGAGTAGATCAGGTCTACTATACCATTGCCTTTCCAAAAGTGCACACAAAAAAAGGAGCCATGACAGCCATATTAAAAAAGATTGCAGTTGCGGGACAGAGCTGGCCTACATCTGGATTTGGTAAAACTTAGCCTTTTTTTTTTTTTTTTTTTTAAACTTAGCCTTTGTACCCAACTTTACAACTAAGCTAGCTGAAGTACCATAGGGTCATGACTTGCCTGGGGTCAGTTCGTCAGTCAATAGCTGGTTGCTATCTGATCCCCAACCTTTGTAACTTTGCGCCCTATATTTTAACCATTAAGCCACATGGCCTGCTGCAGAACGTCCCACAAAGCATCCCAGATGTACACTGCAAGAAGTCCTTCTGTGACCCAGCTCACATCAAGCCCCCTTAGGACCTGGCGTTTATTAAATGTTCTCGTACAGTGTAAGCGCATTAACCTGAGTGTTATGAGGATTTCCCCGCATGACAATGTTATAAGATTTTCTTACGAGGTCACGTCCTCGGGAGGCAGGGATTTAAAAGCCGCCACAACAGGCAATGAAGCGAGCAACATGTGGCTTTGCTTCCAGCCTGTCATTTTTAAGGACTGGAGAATTTATATGAATACAACTTCGGATGCAGCTGATGTAGCTCTTTTGTTTGTTCATATGGGTTGGTTTCACCTTGAAAACATCTCTGGATACCCAGCATGCTCTTTATCCTTGAATGGTGTATTAACTCCCACTATTTCTGACTTCTAGTGATGAGGATTTCAAAACCAATTGCATATAGCAGCCAGGCTTAGCAGCCAGGCTTTTCACTTTTAATGGTGCATCCCTGAGAAGGCCAGCATTTCCTCTCTCTCTCTAAATATATATTTTGGTGTGTGTGTATACTTTATCCTATCAACCATTACCAGCCTTGATAAAAACCATTCCTGCTTAAAAAAGAAACAATATCCTAAGTCACTTCTTCCTGCTTAAAGAAAATGCTCACATCACTAAGGTACACCGTATTCAGTCAAAATAGGTTGGTTGATGGCACATATCTTTCCTTAAACTATTACTCAAGCCAGTATTTTGTTCCGATTGAGGTTAGTTTATGACACTAACTTTGCATTCCAGTGATGTGATTCAATCCAAGGCATTTCATTAGACAAATCATGGAACTTTATGGATGCTCTATTGTTAGAACAAATGAGCCCAACACCTAATTTGTTAATTTTTTCAATGAATTTTGTGAGCTTATGAGTCCTTCCCCCCCCCCAATAAAGTTTATAAAATTTATGAGTTGTTTTTTTTTTTCTGGGAGCAGCTTCACTCCCAAAACTGTCTAACCTTGTAAATGATCCTGTGAAGCGTATTTGACTGAGCTTGTTTAACAAAGCCTAAACCAAACGGCTCTACATGTTTTGTTTTCCACACGTGTTTGCTAAATCTGCGTGATTTGGTGGTTTGCCTGTATGAACCCACTGTTAGTGCTGGGTAATCAGTCAGCAGCTTCTGAGGTCCTAGCTGGTAGGCAGAGGCAAGCAAGACCGTGAGAAATGCAGGGAGCCAGGCAGCAGGCTGGAGTGGGCCACATTTACCAGAGACCTCAGAACTGGCAGCCCTACCATGAGCTTGCCTGGTTACCAAAGGGCTCCTGAGAAAGGCAGGATGCTGAAAATAACTTCCCTTTCCAAACAGGATTTCTCCTGGTAGTGTTTGGGGAAAGCATCACACAGCTTCTGGTGATTACTTCAGTCTGAGGACTTGGGACCCATTTCAGCTTCTGTGTCTGTCTTGTTCTGGGAAGTTACAGGACGTGCTGGCGTGACAGGAGTCAAGTAGGTTTTACAGTCGTTTGAGCTAGACCAGCTTTATGATGTCACACCCAATTGCTCTTCATCCATTCTTAAAAACATTGTTGATTAACTGATTGTATTGGAGGCATGTGGTTCGGAGGAAACAAGACATCAGCTCTCTTTTCAAAAAGGTTTTTTAAGTGTTTGTGTGTGTTTGTTAAATGTATGTGGTCATCCACTGAGGGCAGAAGATGGCATTGGATTCTCCGGAACTGGAATTATAGGCAGTTGTGGGTGTTGGAACTAAACCTCAGTCCCTGCAATAGCAGGAAGTGCTTCTGACCACTGACCATGCCTCAAGACTCTCAGGTGTCTTTTTACACGTTGTGTATTATAAGTCTTTAGGTGGTGAATGCAAATTAAACAGAGCAACCCATCTGTGAGCAAGATTTAATTAAGTCACACACCAAAGTGTACTATATAAGGTCTCTATCTCAATTAACCTACATTTTAAAAATAGTAATAACTTAGGTAATAAAAGAACCAGACATGATGGTGTATGCCTGTAATCTTGTGTTTGGGAGGATGATTGTGAGGTCGAGTCTCAGACCTCACAGTATAGAAAGACACTCAACCAAGGACCATCTATGGATATAACCTAGAACTTCTGCT
>NW_026596147.1:2385415-2410259 GCF_907164565.1 Psammomys obesus
AGCTGGGACACAGAGTTAACAAAATGTAACTAAAAAGAAAAATAAAAAAAAAAGAAAGACACAGCCTTAAAAAAATGTACTAACAAGAAATAGTGAAGAACGCTTTGAAGTGTTGGTCCAAGTTAATCCACAGAATGTGTTGAATTAAAGGACGACCATGGAATTGGGAATAATTTGTTTGGAGAGCCTTAAAAAGGGAGCTTCATGCAGAACGTTCCTTACTATGGAAATAGTTATTTTTTTGTAAAGAATGAGAGAATTTTGGAAAGCATGTAGAGGAGAACCACACTATCACTGTTACCAATGTTTTTCCAAGCACTATTCAACTCTTAGTCATTCTACTCACCATATTTTTTACTATCTTATAGTGAGACAGCAAGAAGCCTTCAATGGAATTGTTATTTTGAATTTTAATAGCCTCTCAGGCTAGTGATATTTAGCATGATACTCTCTCACTATGTGACAATGGAAAGCCGCCACTTCCAATGAACCTAAGAGCATGATGGCCAGCAACTCATAGACTACAGAGCATTGTGTTGTCAAGGTATGAGATCTGGTAGAACAGGTCTATTAAATGTATCTTGTTTTCATGGTATTTTCAGTTTTCTGTGTATTTGAGAAGAAATTTTATCATCATAGGTCAAGGAACATAGTCTAGTTTTCCTAGAATATGTGTATGTTAAAAAGAAAAGGTAAAAGAAATGTCTATATTGATTTATCTATTAATATGTATCTAGATAATATAAAACAAAGTTAGGATTATCCAATGTAATGAGATTTTAAATTTCTTTTAACCATTGAATATATTATGAGAATTTTCCTCTGTGAATGGAGTTTTGTAGACATGATTTTTAATGGGTTGCAGAGTGCCAGTTTATATGGGTATGCATGATCTAATATTTTAATTTTAAAACTTAAGGTTATTTTGAAATTCTAACAAGTACAGATAGTTCCCAATTGAATATTTGTATACACACATTGCATATGCTTTTGCTTAGTACTAGGATAAGGGCAGGAAGAATGAACTCTGAAGTCAACGAGCCAAAAGAGATTATTTTTGAAGGGTCCTAATTTCCCACCACAATTTTAAAATTAGTAGTGGATGAAAATAATTGCATCCTACATCTTTTTAAATTGGTTATCAAAGTTTAAAATGACTGCTTTGGGGAAAAAAAAACCTTTAAGCCAGAAAATGAATTCAGATCATGGAAATGTTAATATTTGTATTCTAAGAGAGTTTGTGTAGTCTAAAATTTCTCATTTGAAATCTTGAAATGTTCAGTTAGGTTCACCGAGTGGTATCCACTTTATTAGTTACAGTTGTGGTCACACGAACTCATCACTGCATGTCCTAGGGTTTCCATTGCTGTGAAGAGACGCCATGACCATGGCAACTCTTATAAAAGAAAAACACTTAATTGGGGCTGGCTTAGTGGTTTAGTCTGTTCTCATCATAGTAGGAAACATGGTGGTTTGCAGGCAGACTTGATGCTGGAGAAGTTGCTGAGAGTTCTACTTGCTGGTCTGCAGGCAACAGAAGAGACTGTGTACCACACGGGGCATGACTTGAGAAGAGGCCTGCCTGCACAGTGACATGCTTCCTCCAACAAGGCCACACCTCTTAATTGTGCCACTCCTATGGGCCAAGCATTCAAACAATGAGTCTGTGGGAGCCATACCTAGTTAAACCACCACACTGAGATATCAAGACTAGCTTTGACAGTCAAAGATGATGCAGGCTGATGTAAGAAAATGAAAACTCCCTGCTGCAAAAGTTTTTGAGGTGAGTTGTTTATCTTTTGTTTGAAGCCTTCCAGGGACTGGGTGCCACAACCTTGCCAGGCGACTTTCCAGATCATGTCTGTAGATTCATGTCTGTAGATCAGGTCTGGGCAGCTAGCCTATGTTTCTGTCCTTGAGGGCCATCTGGACAAACTTACCAGTACATGTACCACATAGTTCTCTTGTAATTCCTGTAATTTGTATGCGGCACATATTACATTCATTCTGTATTTTAATATTTGCTGTGAACTAGTAGTAATCCTAAAAGAATTCAACAAAATATTGGCTCTAGCCATGCCAGTATCAAGCTACCTAATTATGCTTTCATACATACTGCGCTAGACTAACTGTGCTTTGACTAATTAGAAAGAGGAACTTGCTATTAAGGGATGTCTGCCAGCTAGGCATGGTGGAGCACACCTGTCATCCTAGCACTCTGGGAGGCAGAGGCAGACTGATCGCTGTGAGTTTGAGGCCAGCCCGGTCTACAAAGTGAGTCCAGGACAGTCAGGGCTACACAGAGAAACCCTGTTTAAAAATAAATAAATGAAAATAAAATAAAATAAAATAAAATAAAATAAAATAAAAAGGGGTATCTCCCTTTACCATGGCCTTCCCTGCAATACAGACTTGCAACATGAACACTTACTTCGGTTGCATACACAGCTTCCTAGTATGGTTAAACTTCACCATCTGCCCCAGTGACCCACTTTCTTTAGTCAGGTTTTACTTTTTAAAGTTTTCACAACAGTTTCCCAAAACAGTGTCAGCAGCTGGGGACCAACTGTTCAAACACATGAACCTATGGGGGCTGGGTTTCATTTTCAAATCTCAGGTGTTAGTCAGGTTCTTTAGAGTAAAAAAATATGAATGTATATTCATATACACATATGGATATATAAGAATATATATGAATATAAATATGTCTTCATCCCCTTGGTACACACACACACGGCTTTAAAACACTGGTAACCAATTGGTAGCCAAATCACCCTTGAGACACTGAGAACCTGCTACTCCAGTCCTTGAGGCTGTGCGTCTCCACAGTCAGAGTCGTCTCAGAATAGCTGTCTCTCACGGGGTTGGGGAACAACCCATAGCTACTTATTCTACAAGCCAGGTGCCTCAGTTGTCTCAGTCTGCCAGGAAGCCTAGGAAGTTTCTTGAGAGCAGCTGGTCCCTATTCCAGGAGGAAAGCTTGGAAATGTTGGTTCTGACAGCAGCCTTGGCAACAGCACAGGGTCAGCGAGGGTTGGCCAAGCCAGCAAAAGTGGAGACAATAAAATTTTTCACTGGATGTGGTTGATGAGAGGGAACAGGATGGGAGCCTACCATAGATGTCCTCTGAAAGGCTCTACCCACCATGGGATAGAAGCAGATGCTGACACTCACAGCCAAACTTTGGGCAGAGTGGTGGGAATCTTACAGAATAGTGAGCTGATAGAAGGACAGAGGGGACAGGAGCTCCACAAGGAGACCAACAAAGCCAAATTATCTGGGCTTGGGGGACCTGCAGAGACCAAGGCACCAACCAAAGACCATGCATAGAAAGGACCTAGACCTCCTGCTCAGATACAGTCCATAGGCAGCTCAGTTTCCATGTGGGTGCCCTTGTAAAGGGAACAGTGGCTGTTTCTGACATGAACTCTGTTACCTGCTCTTGGATCACTTCACCCTGGTGGTGTGGGCTAGCCAGGGCCCAGAGGAAGTGGATTCAGGCAGTTCTGATGAGACTTGATAGGCTGGGGTCAGTTGGTAGGAGAGGAGGCCTTCCCCCCTCTGAGGACTAGGAAGGGAGACAGAAGGGAAGAGGAAGGAGGAGGGCAAGGAGGGGGTGAGGGAGGGGCTTATAATTGGGATGTAAAGTGAATGAATTATTAAAAAAAAGTAAAAAAAATACTCGCTTTTTTGGGGGGAAGGGGGGAACTGAGTTGCTATATGAAGGTGCCGCACATGAAGGTCTTTGCATTGCAACATGAAAGCTATACGGCGTTTCTTCAGGAGAGGCTCTCCACTCAGGTGATTCTAATTTGTGACAAGTTGACATTAAACCAACCGTAATAATACCATAGTAGACATAAATTGTGTTTATAAACTTTGCATGCATTGAGTAAAAATTATCTTTTAAAATTCTCAAATAATCCTGTGGGTGGATACAAGAACTACATTATTCTCTCATTTTTTTTTCTTCTTCTCTTCAGTTATTCCTTTTCTTACCCCCTCCTTCTTTTCCCATTTTCTGAGTCAAGGGTCAAGGCCTTTTATGTGGCTCAGGCTTGGCCTTTGTTCTTGATCCTCCTGCTCCAGTATTCCCAGGAAGTGCTAGCATAACAACATACATTTTCATGCTTGGCTTTTTGTTATAAGGCACAGATACTGTCTGTCTGTCTGTCTGTCTGTCTGTCTGTCTATTTATTGTACTGGAGCTTTAACTAAGGCCTTTTAAAAACTGGGCAAGTACTCCACCGTTGAGCTAAACTCACCATTGTATTTTCTCAATGCAAAGGATAGGGGGGTTAAATGTCCTGGCAACAGACACTCAGTTACTCAACTGCAACTGATGTTTGTTCTGAATCGAAGCTTTCTGGCCCTTAACCTCATAATTTAATACAGCATGTTACAGGGTCCACTGTTTCTGAATGAATGTTACTAATTATTTCATATGGTGCTATGAGGCAAATATTTGAGTTTTAAAAAATCATCTGTGTGTCTGTGATGTCATGTGTGTGGGTGCACACGTGGAGGTCCAGAGAACAGATCTGTGGAGCCCTTTCTTCTTCCAGCTTTCCATAGGTCTGGGGGTTGAACTCAGTGGACCAGGCTTGCGTAAGAACCTTAACTCATGGAAGTATCTCAGTGACCTCCGAGAGTTTTGTGAGACTCTTCTATGAGTTAGAACAGCCTGTAGCCTTGACTCAGCACTTTTTAAATGAAAGGAATCAACACTGCACATGTCCTTGAGTCCCAAATTTCTTCTTATGCTTGTAAAACAGTTTTATCAGCAGGAAAGAATAAATGTCCGAAACTCTCTTAGTGAAAATGATCAACTTATCACACTTACGAGAGCAGGGACCCCAAACTCCAGAATCTCATGCCAGGCAGATGGTGAGTGTGTGGTGACACTGGGCCCCTTCTCTGTTGATGAAGAAGGAATAGATCAAGGTGGAGAGATCCAAGATGACTCCATTTGTATCTGATTTGTATTTATTCATAACTACCTGCTGTGGGACTATAAATGTTGACATCTCCGGGGTAGAAGAACTAATACAAAATGTTGAAGCTTGGTCTAACCTCTAGCCCTGTGAATGAGAACTCTAGAGTGAAGATAAAGGTCACAGTGGACGCAAAGTGCCAAGACTTTCATTGGGACACAAATTGGAAATTTATTTGACCCTAAATCCTCATGCTCATTCCCAAAAGTGCTATAAACCTGAGCTCTAATAAAAACAGAATAATGAAATATAATCTAAAAAGGGATATGTGTATAGGTTAGCTTTTGGAACACATAGGTATTTTGTTATTTTAAGACCAGAATCCTCAGCTGACAAGTTTCTTTTGTAGTTGAATATGGTCTATAAGATACATCCCCACCCCACCCCCAGCTCCAAGCAGTACTATAGTGAGACAATTAGCAGTCACATAAATAGGATGAAATGGGTCTCAGATGATTTTCCAGGATGGAGGCAATGTAGGGCGGAACCAGTATTAACTTTCTCAAATGCCTGCGTTTACTCCTTTTTATGTGGATGAACGAATTAAGCTCAATTTCTTTTTTCATATAATGAGGAAATACCGAGTGCCAACCAGGTTTCAACAACATTATTATGTTTTACACCTTCTGTAGTTGGGGAGTGAAAGCAATTGTGAACTGAAGAATAAATGTCTCTTACATCTGCAATTGAGTGTTTGAACAATGCTATGTTCTTAAACTCGTTGCTTGGCCCCAAATGTTCAGGAAAGCTTCAATTTTGGAGATACTTTTTATATTTGCTTTTTTTTGTGTGTGTATGTGTGTTTCTATATTAGTGCATTCTAAGGTATATGTGTAGAGGTCAGAAGGCAACTTTTGGGTGTCAATTCTGTTTTCACCATGAGGTTCCACCTGGTTGTCAATAGTAAGTTCTCTAACTGAGCCACCTTGTTGGCTCTAATTTGGAGCCAACTTAGAGATTCAAGTTTATGTTTCTCAATTGTTGTCCACAGTACTATCATCCTCTGAAAATGAGGAGCTTTTATGCATTCTACTGACTATAAAGTACCTTGCAGATGCTAAGTTTGTTTGTTTTGTGGTGCTGAGGATTGACTTGTGAATGTTAGGCAAGGGCTCTACCACTGAACTACACCCACAGCCACACTTTCTTTTGCTATAGACTGAAAAAGTAATTTTACTTCAGAATGCCTGGCCAGACAGTGGTTCACATCTTTAATCCCAGCACTTGGGAGGCAGAGGCAGGCAGATCTTTGAGGTTGAAGCCACCTTGGTCTATAGAGTGAGTTCCAGGACAGACAGGGCTTCCCAGAGAAACCTTGCCCTGAGAAAACAACCAACCAAACAAACAAAAAACTAAAATATAAATAAAATGTTATGCTAAAATCAATGAACAGGCAACTAAAACAGAGGTAGTGAGCCACATTGCTTCCCAGGGAGATGACCAGGGCCATAGGAAAGGCTAGGTTGGGCTTATGTCTGCATGATATCTGATAACCTTTGGCCTCTCTGAGAGGAGAGTATGATTGGCTGATTTGATATATTCCATCTCAAGTACAAAACACAAGTTAAGAATGACTGAACTACTTTTTCAGTTTATAAAGGCAGAGAAGTAAATGTAGTTTATCTTTGCTCACTAGAAAAAAAAAATCCTTAAGTTAAAAAGCATCACTTTCCGATGCTAAAAAAAATCCCCAACCAAACAGTATATGTTAAGCAAAAAGAAGGGCACTTAATATTTTCATAGTCAGTGAAATAGTTCAAATATGCCAAAAAGAAAAAAAAAAAAACAAAAAAACCAAAGGCTCTTATTTCTGATAGTAAAAGTAGCACATATGCTACCAACATTGCAGTGACTGCAAAGGGCTGATATATAGACACAATTCTTTTGTTTTTCTCTTTTTTAAATTTATTTTTTATTTAAGTTTATTTACTTTACATCCCAAGAGGAGCCCAGTTCCCCTCCTTCCCCGCTTCCCTCTTCCTTTCCCTCCAGAAAAGGGGAGCTCCCCATCAACCCTCCCCAACACATCAAGTCTCTGTTCTCTGTTTATCCCTGCACTTCTTGTAGTCAGGGTAATTTTTAGATCAAAGTTTTTGTGGGTGGGTTGTTGATCCTTTCCCTCCACTAGGAGTCATGATTGGCTAGAAGGTGGCCTCTTCAGTTTCCATACTCCCCCCTGCTAGGAGTCTCAGCTAGAGCCACACCCATATCCTCCCAGGAGCCTAACCTGTCACAGGCTTTCAGCTTGTCAAACAGCGCCCTCCTCAGTTTCCCTTCTCTCTCCCAGCCCTTTCACCTCCCACTTCATTCTTCCCACATCTGATCCCCACCCTCGTTTTCCATCTCCTGCCCATTTCCCTCTCTTTATCCACTTCTAATGTCTATTCTGTTTACCCTTCTGAATGACATTCTGGCAGCTTCCCTGGGGTCCTTCTTGCTAATTAGTTTCTTTGGGTCTGTGGACTGTAGCATGGAATCCTGTACTATAGGTCTAATATCCGCTTATGAGCACATGCCATGTGTATCTTTCTGGGTCTGGGTTACCTCATTCAGGATGATCTTTTCTAATTCTATCCATTTGCCTCCAATTTCATGATTTTCTTGTTTTTTAAAATTCCTTTTTAAAAATGTTTATTTTTTTATAGTAAGTACAGTTTATTCACTTTGTATAGCAGCTGTAGCCCCCCTCACCCATTCCCTCCCAATCCCACCCTCCTTCCTTCATCTCCTCCCATGCCTCTTTCCAAGTCCACTGATAGGGCAGGTCCTCCTCCCCCTCTATCTGACCCTAGCCTATCAGGTCTCATTAGGACTGGCTGCATTGTCTTCCTCTGTGGCCTGGCAAGGCTGCTCCCCCTTCAGGGGGAGGTGATCAAAGAGCCAGCCACTCAGTTCATGTCAGAGACAGTCCCTATTCCCCTTATTAATAGCTGAATAGTATTCCATTGTGTAAATGTACCACAATTTTTTTTAATCTATTCTTCTAGGTTGCTTCCAGTTTCTGGCTATTAGGAATAAAGCTGTTACGAACATGGTTAAACAATGTCCTTGTTGTATACTTGAGAATATTTTGTATATGTGTCCAGGAGTGGTTTAGCTGAGTCTTGAGATAGAACTATTCCCAATTTTCTGAGAAGGCACTAGATTGATTTTCACAGAGGTTGTATCAGTTTGCATTCCCACCAGCAGTGGAGGAGGGTTCCCCTTGCTCCACATCCTCACCAGCATGTGCTGTCACTTGAGTTTTTGATCTTAGCCATTCTGACGGGTGTAAGATAGAATCTTAGAGTCTTTTTGATTTGCATTTTTCTGATGACTAAGGACACTGAGCATTTCTTTAAGTGCTTCTCAGCTATTCAAGAGTTCTCTGTTGTGAATCTCAGTTTAGCTCTATACCCCATTTTTTAATTGGATTATTCGATTTGTTGGTGTTTAATTTCCTATGTTCTTTGTATAATAGAGAAGCAACAGCACAGGCTCTGAGATCAACAGTTAATAAATGGGATCTCATGAAGCGGAAAAGCTTCTGTAGTCAAAGGACACTGTCAATACAACAAAATGATAGCCTACATATTTGGAAAAGTTCTTTACCAATCCTACATCCTCAAGAGGGCTAATAGACACAATTCTTAGTACTTCCATTCTAAGTTCTGGGTCTTAACCTAGGTTATTGCACATGTTAGGCAAGTTCTCTACAACTGAGTTCCACTACCAGCCTTAGTTATTGAACCTGATTATTATTATTATTATTATTATTATTGTGGTTTTTGCTATGGGAGTCCCTACTCCCACCCTCTTTCATTTGGCTCTCTGGGACTCCTTGATGATCTGATCTTTTCATATTTTAATTTTTTTAAATCATCAATGTTATGATTTCTATTTTGTAGGCAAGAAAACTGAAACACCGAGATTAGGTAACTTGTTTTGGTACTGGAGAGAAATGAATAGTTGGGGTCTGTAGCCTAGGGTGGGGGAGTCTTTGTTGCTGCACTGGGAAAGGAGAAAGATATAGATAATTGGTATCCCAAACTATCAACCACTGCATGAGTTAAGTCTGTTCAGGGCCTTGCATTAGACAGATATGTAATAAGAGTTTAAAAAAAATAAATAAATGAAAACCTTTCTTATATCTTTTAACCTCTCTTCTACCTGAGTTTTGTGCTATTATAATTCATATTTGCTTTTTGATTTTAGGTTTTCAAAAATTAAGATGATCTTTAGTTGGTATGGGGTGTTTTCATGAACAGGAAATACCAGAAAATTCCTGGCTTCACTTTTTAAAGCACTGTGTTTAATCGGTCCTGTGTCACAGAGCTCTTTGTCATTGGCGGAATTGATCAGTTTGAATTTTCATTTATAGCAGCTCTTTTTCCCTTGACTGATTGTGCACAGAGCAACCTTGGTCATTACCGCTGGGTTTTGCTCAGTAACTGCAGGCACTCCAAAAGTCTGCTCTGCCCTGTGTACTGTGTCCATATATCCTGTCTGAAACAAGTGTTCTGGGATCTGTCTTTACCCTCCTGGAGCTTATGTATCAGAAAGTCTGCCTTTTGAGAGAAGTCAAAAAAGCGCACTGCTCCGTCTCTGTGATGAGAGGCAGATCTCCCATTAAAAGAAAGGCTGAGGAGGTTGGCACATAAAAGGGAATTGCAGCTGGTTAATTTAGGGCGCTGAAAAAAGATACAGCATAAGAATGCTTTCTGGCAGTGGGCCCACAGCATTTCCCACTGATTGTGAAATGGAGAGATTTTCATCACATCGGGGACTTTGCTCTTTAGTATGGTCTTATTCTGATAGAGGAAAACAAGCGAGATCACACGGCTTAGCCCTCTTAGCCTAGCTATGCTCATGTACACGACTAGAGCAAGACAGCCTCCTGCTAGACGACACAGTAAAAATGGAGCCAGGAGTTATAGATATTTCCCGCCTCAAGTTTTTTTTCCCCCTAACTTGCCACCCCACCTTATTTCCTTTCCTTTTGTGTTCTGCAAGTGCTTTAGATGGATGAAAACTGTAGAAAGTTGTTTATGTTTTGTGTTGTTTCCCCAATGGCTTAACACAATATATATGAATTCTTCGTGGATCCGGGCAACCTGCTATTGCTGGTGTCTTCTAGCCCATGAATCAGCAACTGAGACACTTTCATCTTGTCTGTCTACCAACTCCATATTCTTGACAGAACAAACTTTTCATGGTTTCAGGCTGAAAGGGACATAAGTCACATTTGTTCCCGCTTTGCTGGCAGAAGCCATCACATGGCTTGGTCTAATAGGAATCAGAGAATCATCTTCCTCTTTACCTAGGAAAAGGTGGTTATTGGTGGGTACTAAAAAGCACAAAAAGGCTTGCCACCCATCAGGATAATGCAAATGGTACAGAGTCCAAACGAACTTATCAAGCCCTAAAGTTTGCAACCACAAGAATAAGTTCCCCAAATGAGACACTTCCTTTTGGTGAGTTCACTTCTTCTTTCTATAAAGCAGCCAAGGTTCTCTCTAGGAGCTACCTCTCCCATAGAATTTATTTTCCTCCTGTTGTATTTATTGCAATATAAGCGTAAGTCTGAAGGCAGAGTCTAGAGTCCTAGCTCTTTGACAGATACCTTCATCTAGATTTAAATGGCTTCAGCTCTGAGCATACATTGCAGTAGTTGTTGAAGGCCTTTGGAGCTGTAGTATACAGTTAGCTTCATGATGTTAGTTCATAACCTCTTTATTCTCTGGACTTGTCACAGTCCTTATCTTTTCCCTCAGACCACTCAGGGGCCTGCATATCTATTATCCAAAAGGAGATGTCAGCTAGAGGGATGACTGGGCAGGTATTGGTACCTTAGGACTCTAGTATTCATTTATTCTATTCTACCACTCGTTTAGGTTTTGTGCAATTCCATTTCTGTCTGGTATCATATTCTTTCTCCCTGGATACCTTTCTTGAATCTTTTTTGAAGCTGGAAATGAATTGTTCCAGTTGTTATTTGTTTGAGAAAGTCTTTATTTCTACTTTATTGTTTTGAATTATACACCTATACTATATATAATATTGCAGGAAGCAGAACACTGGGTTGACATTTTATTCCTTTCAGCAATTTTAAGATATTAGCCTCTGTTTTCTGTATTGTGTAATTTCTAATGAGAAATATACTGTAAACTTTCTTTGACCCCTTTTATAATTAGCGAAGGATATAAATAGTGTGTAATTTTATCATGTTGACAAGGCAAAGATTTAGTCTGTCACAGTTTCACAAAAACTGGCAATAGACAAAAGACTCCAGAGTCAGAAAAAAAAATAACTACTTTTCATGGCCTGGAAAGTAAGAAAGCCTGGCACACTTGTTTCAGTCCCTTCTCCTACAGTTCTTAGAAAGCTGAGGTCAATGGGTCTCCATGGATCATGTTGTAGGATGCTGACCTTAAAGAATTTAGATTTTTATAACGAACACCATGTGTCAGCCCTTGCTGTCAAGACATTGTATCTTACAAGGCTGTAAGCAAGTCCATTGTTTTCTCTGAAGAGAATTACCATTTCTACCACTGATGTCATCTCATGGTAAACATTTTTGAAAAGCTATTGCAAAACAAAGGCAACTGGTGCTTGACTTTGTAGACAGCTCTCTTAACAGAAACATGTTTTGATTTCTTTCTTTTTCTTTTATTTGTATTTTTTTTCTTCTCTGATTTGTTTACCTTCAGGATGTCCCAATTTAAAAGAGAAAAATTATCGTTTAGGTTAGTTTACAAAGTGTTGTGCTTTGTTATGCTATTGTTGTATGTATATGTCATCATTCTCTGTTCCCATTCTCAACTACCTCCCTCTTCCTCTTCTGCCTCCAGCTGGCTCTCTTCTGGATAGGCCCTTTTGTTCTGCTTTAACTATATGAATTTTGTTTTGATATTTCAGATGTGCAAAGTGCAGGTGTATGTGCCTATTTGAGTTTCTGCTCTACTTGGATTTGAGCTGAGGTGTTTATCATTGATTTTTATGACATTCTTGGCTATTATTTCTTCAGCCATTCCCTTTGTCCCGTTCTTACATGTTTCTTTTCTTCTGATATGCCAATTACACATACACTGGACCATATGGTTTTATCTCACAGATGCTGGATATAATTTTTCCCTTTGTGTTTTATCTTACAGAATTTCTCTTGACTGCACTGAGGTCACTGATTCCTTTCTGGATTGTATTGAGTGTGATGAAGCAGCTTCTAATGGTTTGTGTTGAATACTTGGTCCCTTTGACAGCAGTGTTCAGAGAGGGGAGCCAACAAAAGGTTATTGGATCATGAGGACTAAACTCTCATTAATGAGTTAACCTACGAAGGAGCTGACATCACAATGAGCCATTCAGACGTGATGCCTACGTAGGGAGCTAGGTCACTGAGGGATGTCTTTTTTTTAAATTAAATTTTATTTTTTATATTAATTACATTTTATTCACTTTGTATCCCAGCTGTAGCCCCCTCCCTCATTCCCTTCCAATCCCACCCTTCCTCATCTCCTCCCATGCCCCTCTCCAAGTCCACTGATAGGGGAGGTCTTCCTCCCCTTCCATCTGACCTTAGCTTATCAGGTCTCATCAGGACTGGCTGCAATGTCCTTCTCTGTGGCCTGGTAAGTTTGCTCCCCCTTCAGGGGGAGGTGGTCAAAGAGCCAGCTACTGAGTTCATGTCCCAGACAGCTCCTGTCCCTCTTACTAGGGAACCCACTTGGAGACTGAGCTGCCATGGGCTATATCTAGCAGTGTATCAAAGTAGATGTTGAGACTCATAATTAAACTTTGGGCAGAGTGCAGGGAATCATATGTAAGAAGAGGGAGTTAGTAAGACCTGGATAGGATAGGAGCTCCACAAGGAGAGCAACAGAACCAAAATATCTGGGCACAAGGATCTTTTCTGAGACTGATTTTCCAACCAAGGTCCATTCAGGGGTATGTGTTTGAAGCAGTGTCATTTCCTGGGGTCCTTCCTGTGTTTCTGCTTCCCAGCAGCTTTAAGTGAGGAGCTTTCTCTGCCACACACTCCTATGGCTGCTGTTTGCCTCATCAAGGCCAAGAAACCAGGGACCAAGTGACTGTGGCTTCAAATCTCTGACCGCATGCTCTAAACTCTCCTCCTTTAATTTGTTTACTCCAGGTATTTATCGCACAGTGACAAGAAGCTGACTAACAGTTCAAGATGTGTTCTTGATCTAGACTGTATTTCTCACCTCTGGGATTTGAGCGTGGTTGTTTCTTACAGCCTCTATCTCATGCTGAAGTTACCCATTTGATCTTGCACATGGTCTATCTCTTCTATTAAGGGCTTTAACATTTTATTCATAGTTGTTTTAAATTCTCCATCAGATATTTTCATAGCTGAATCTTGTGCACAAAGATTGTTTCATTCTTGGAGTGATTTTTTTTTTTTTTCAGTTTTCTATGTGCCTTTTAATATTTTTTTTTCTTGAGATTCACACTTTGTAGAGGGCAGTAAAGACTGAGATAGGGATGTTTTAGACTTGGGAGTGAGTACCCTTTGCTTTTAGGCCTTTAGTGTGGGTATTTCTGTTAATCTAATAAGGGGTTGGATCGGACTTAAAATTGGTAGTTGCCATGGTTACTCTCAGTGCTGACACTCCTTAAATTCCTCTAGTAAGACCTGTGTGTAAGTGTGTGAGGTTTCCCAGGCTTTTTTTTTTTTTTTTCTTAAAGTCTGTTCTACCCTGGGATTTAGGTCTTCCTTTCACACTGTTTCTCAGTGTCCCTTTGTGACGGCTCTAGCAGTATTATCTTGTGACCTGTTAATTCTACCAGAGCTTGCTGATTTGATGGTGGTATGTTTGAAGGAGGCCTATTTTTTGATGTTCTGATTAAATACAGGTTTATAGGTATGGGACACAAGGCCAGTTCAAACTTCAGTCTCGATCAGTGCCCCGGGCTCTCAAAGGTGTAGCACCCCCTACCTGTGCTATAGTTTTGATCCCTGCTTCTGGCTTTTATGTTCTCTTCTTCCTGACACAAGGGAACTTCATCAGTACCCTAAGAGTGACGCTTTTTATCTCCTTTCTGTACTGCTAGTTCCATAAGGTGATTTGGCAGAAGCATTTGGACGGATCTTCAGGTTCCTCCTGCAGTTGCTGCTGCCATATTATTTTAGATCTGAAATGTGAGAGAATACCCTCCACGCTCTCTGGCATTTTCCTAATGATCACATGAGGGATGTGTGGAGAATGAACACTCCCCATCCTTATCTGTAAGGGTCTTTATGCAGTTCCACTAACCATTTATTGGCTTTTATTAATTACCAGTTCTTGTAGCTGAATTCTTGTTGTTATCTGGATGCAGCAGCCCTAGCCAACCATGTGCCTTTATGCTCATTTCTCTCCCTAGGCACCTACTCTCTTCATATGTCCAATTATTTGAC
Source organism: Psammomys obesus (assembly GCF_907164565.1). NCBI lineage: Eukaryota > Metazoa > Chordata > Mammalia > Rodentia > Muridae > Psammomys > Psammomys obesus. The sequence goes on from NW_026596147.1 coordinate 2,399,807, forward strand.
TGTTTTGTGACTTTAGCTCTTCAACATGCCTTCTTGAACCAGTGTTATTGCATGCAGAGATGTGATGGTGCCATTATTTCTGGTAAATCAGAAAAGACAATGTTTTTAGATGGGACAAGGACAGATTGTTCCATTATAGTGGGACAGGGCAGCCTGAAAAGGACTAAGACTTTTGGAGGCTGTGCTTCAAACGTTGTTGACATCTTAGTGATTTGTTGTGTTAGCTAGTTCCTAGAAATGGTAAAGAAAGTGCTTGCAAGCATGCCTTTTGCTTGCAAGGCAAACAATCCAGGCTGTCTGAGACCACACCATTGTTGGGAAAACTGGGTCATGTTCTATAGTCTTAATCACACCAAGGCCAGGAACTGAAGAGCTAGGGAGTTCACAGTGGCTCAATTCTCACTGAAATGACTCAAGCCAACTAACCCTATCCTGCCTTTTATGTGCCACAAAGACCTTTGCCACTGTTCTTCTGTTGTTCTCTCTAGTGCCTCGCGTGCCCCTAGTACTTCTCAATGTGATTTGTTTTCTTGTAGCTTGAATAATTTGAATAATTTTCTTTTACATATGGTGGTCCAGGACTACAAGAATGCCTCATTCAGTGATTAAATAAAAGCAGAATTACATTTTCTGATTCACCCTGGGAGTCACCCAGATCCACTCTGTCATGGTGCAGATTTAGAGTTGCAGGATGGTGGTGATAGCATAGTAACCAACATCAAATTTTAGGGCACTATGGGCAATGTTTAAAACACTTCTCCAATCACTTTAAGTTATTTCTTTGAGGGGTAGGCCCTCAAGGGAAATATCTAGACCCAAACCACTGTCACTTGGTTCATAGTTTTTGTAAGCTTTAATATACACGAGAGAAATGGAAGTGATGTCAGATTATGTGATAGCTAAAGCTAGATGTGGTAAGATTAGGTAGAAAAGAAAGCCAGATTAGATAAAAGAAAGATTAGACTAGGTTCATGGAGAAGACGAATAAAGTACAATGAATGGAAAATTTAAATTCCCCTTTCGAGAAGGAGAAGATCAAATATACCCATCCAGGATTTCTTCTGAAAGTATTAATGTGGGAAGGTTAAAATTCAATACATACAAGTCTCATAACAATTTGATAGTTATTTATTCACTTTGTATTTTGAGACATAGCCTCATTATGTAGTTCATTCTGACCTGGAACTGTTGGTGGATCTTAAACTTGTGATTCTCCTGCCTCAGCCTTCAAGAATTCTGAGGTTAAAGGAATGTGCTTCCAGGTCTGACAGCTGTTAATAACTAAAAACCACAGGAAGGCTTGGTGTGGTAATAAAGGTTTGAACTAGATTTAGATCATTGTTATTCTAAAGTGGACCCTTCTCTCATCAATACCTCATTGATGAGGAAAATACTATTTTTCTTTAAAAACATGAATCTGACTAACAGCTTTAAATTCTATTTTCTAAAGTTTTGATTATATTATCATTATTGTGTGTATGTGGTTGAGATATGTGAATGCAGGTGCCATACCATGCATGTGGAGGTCAAAGAACAATTTTGTAGAGCTGTTTCTTGCCTTCCACCTTTGCATGGGTTCTTCACGCTTTTGCAGTTAATTGCCATCATGACTGACCATCAGCAGCAGGGCTTTTAATTATAGTAGATACGAGAGGGAATATAAAACATGGTTCTCTTGCTTCAGAACTTCTGTTTTCCTCTTGGACAACATCGCTGTAAAGACCAGATTGAGATGTGCAGCAGGCATTAGCCTGGCGATTGTGCCATTCACAGAGGAAAAATTTCCTCATCCTCAGGAACACATTTATTAAGTCAGCTTGTTGCTGCTGTTGTATGGGTGGGAATTAATGCTCTTTTGGTGAGCTTATTAAGACTCATCCATTCAGCTTCTTATCCAAACCTCTTATTTCTGTTGCAACTTTAAGGCTTGATGGGTTTGAAAATAAGAAAAGAGGGGAGAGGAAGATAGCTTCCTTTCCAGTTGAATGCTATCCAGACACCCACTCTTCACGCTTCTTACGCTATGAAGAAATGATTCAGAATGTAAATGTATTCTTAGTTTGTAACTTGGATCTACTGTGAAATTTCATATTTTAATGATCTTCTCTTGGAGACCCTGAAAGGGGTCAGTGCTAATTTTATTAAAAGGACCTCATTTTGGTGTAGGATATTTAGCTCAGGGGTAGTGTGCTTAAGGCTTGATTACCATTCAAGAATTGCAAACAAAACAAAAAAAGATATAAAAGAACTTTTTTTCCCCAAAAGTGAACTTTGCACACACACACACACACACATACACACACATTTTAAGACAAGATCTCATGTAGAACAGGATGGCCTCAAACTCTATAAATAGCTTAAGACCAACATGACCTCCTGACCCTCCTAGTGCTGGGATTATAGGCATACCTGTTTATGTGTATTAAACCCAGTGCCTTGTACAGCTATACAAGCATTCTACCAACTGAGTTATATTTCCAGGCACCTGAGGTGGTCTTTTGAGCTGGTTTTGAGTATAGTGAGGCATTGTCAGTGTCTTTTAATTAACCTGCTGCACTAACACCTCTTTATTTTTCTGCTTTGAGGATGTAACAGAAGCTGGAAAACCAGTCTTTGTCTAAATGTAGACAAATAGCCCGATGTATATGCCACATAAGTCATGTGGGGAGATGGCCTGGGTGTTGATGAAATTCTTTAGCACTAATGCCTTCTGCTTTGCAGTGTAAGGAGACAATACTCCGAATACACATGAACTCAGGTAGATAAAAGGAAACTTTCCATTAGTGCTTTTGTACTGTCCTCTGCAGCAGTATTTCTTTTTGACATCTGTTTGGTTAGCATTTGAATGTGCTGAGTTTGTATGGTGCTCCACTGAGAAGTCATTACTTATAAAGAGAGCCATGTATTATATTAATATTTGTTCAGAAGGCACATGGACTTAAGATGTTACAAAAATATTCTCAGAATTCTTAAAGCAACACATCTTCGTCCATAGTTACGCATTTGCAATGCTTGACACCAAAGACGTAATGATAATAATATTTGTTTTCTGATGCAAAAGGCTGGCACTGCTACTGTGTCCTTGGTGAGTAAATAAATCAACACTAGCGAAACCAAAAATCATTCTCCAGGCAGGGATTCTGCAGAACTAATCACCTAAGAGAACAAACAAACACACTACCAAGAGTAATTAGGGAACTGAGAAACTGTGTGGGTGTGTGAGGTTACTCGTAGGAAAGCAGCAAAGGAAGAAACGATTCATGACAGGTCACCCATGATTAAGCTTGGGAGACAGCTCAAAGCTCCATCCTAGTGTAATTAGATCAAACAAGGTGCTATTTGTATTCATTTCCGAAAGACAACTAAGTTTATAGTGAAATATCTTTGTAATATATTCTGGGCAATGAGATCGTGAGGACGCTGGCTGTCTGCAAGGACTGAATTGTGGTACTATTACATTATAGATCTTAGCAGGGCTTTAAAGAGTAATAGAAATTCAGAACAGAATAAAATGAGGTAGAGGAGGTAGACAGCAACTTATAATATGAATGGGTGGGCAATATTTTAGATGCCCCTACACACTCAAATTAGGGAAATATACAGCAGAAGGTACCAGGATGTAGACTATTGGTTAAACAGTACCCTTTCACAGGTCTGCCAAAGGCGGTTCTCTCTCTTTTAGTCCTCGTGGTTTAGTTTGTTTAGGTAGTTTTACATTAATGTGCTCAGCTGCATCTTGTGGGAATATGTTCACATTCTCCGTGCAAAACCTGAATTCTGCAGAATTTTAGGAATACATGGAATACCACGGGTGGGTTTTCACATAGATAACAAACCATCCCTTTCATGATTTAGAGTGGAGGTGGTATCTCTGATTGCCATCCTCTTTGGGAGATTTCAGGAATGGCACAATGTACCAATGCCACAGAGCTCACTTTCCCTTCAAGAACAGTCTCTGGGAAGATTTAAGCTCCAGGTAGGTTCATTCACACATCTTTATTACGTCTTGAGGACCCTACTGGGTGGGGTACTGGTCTTGGCTGTTGGTTGAGTTCACCGGGCCAAGGTTTCTTTCTGAAGAAAGGGAGCAGAACCAGACCTTCCAGCTCCTGCAGCGACGATGGGCACACTCAAGCGGGCTCTTCCTCAGTCTTCTCTGTCTTCTGAGCACCTTGCAGTCTATGGGAAACATTTCAAAGTATCGGTCCTGAGAGGTGCCTTCCTAGCTAGATGCTAACCCTCCTGTACATGAAGAACTCACACTGCTTCAAGGTAATTGAGTAAAGAGTAATGGACATTTGTGGAGAATGTACTATGAGGCTGTGGATCTCAGAGTAACTGAGGAATCGGGCGTGAGTTGCACAGGGCTGTGTCCAGATAGTACACTGTCTGCTTCTGGAGTTGAGTTGCATCACTTGATTGTAAAATGCTAATTGAGGAAACACAAACCTGAGTATTTTGTTCTCACCACCAAGAATCTTTGAATGTACACAGTGTGTTTCAGTGGCTGTGAAGTGATCCCAGTTGGACCAAGACGATTCCCATTTGTACATATATGCATTCTGAAGGGAAGTAAAAGGTTAACATTTGTATCGGGTCATTGATATGGTAGTGGCTGCGTCAAGGGCGAAGCTGCAGGCGTTTTCTCGTTAGCTTTCTTCACTCCATCTAAGAAGAATTATGCTGAAACCCTGGAAGAGTTTAGGTTATGACTCTGTATCTTGAACCAGAGAGAGAGAGAGAGAGAGAGAGAGAGAGAGAGAGAGAGAGCGAGAGCGCATGGACCATGGACAGTCTTTTCTATATGTGCATTCTGAGATGTGCTGTAATGCAGATAACTGTATATGTGGGATGATATTGGGGTGCTCAGAAATGTTTATCTTATCTTACAAGTGGAATGCTTTCAGGTGAGGCTGATGATTACAGCATGGTTAACCATTTTAAAGCATGGTTATTAGGACTAGAAACTGCCCACAATGGTGTTTTGTTTTTTTTATTGGTTTGAGTATAGGCGACCTTTCTTTTTCAGGGCTGCATTTTATGTGTGAAGGCAGCTGAAACTGTGTAGGAATGATCACAAATACAAACTGATTTGTCAATTTATACACCTATAATGAGTTTTATACTTAAAGTACACACTTAAAGCAATATTGACTTCAAAACAAAACACATTTATAAACAACACAATACCTAAGTCTTGGTAAGGGATCGTGTAAAGTTGCTGAACTGTACAAATCAGAGATTGTTAATTTGGTGTCTCATTGTCTAGTATTCTGGGTGAACATCAATAGATATTTCCTACTTAAAAGGAATAAACATAATGTTTTGCAATCTCTTTAATAATAACTTAATTGGAAGAAGCTGAAATTGTGAACTGGATTAGCCAAAATGCCACAAGCACTGTGCTAGCACACACTGTGGACCTATCATTGTGTGCAAAGACGAGCACAGCACTGAGGGTCCATAAAGCACTCCAGCTGCGCACACTGCAATGCTTCTCAAAACTCTACCCAGAATTCAGAAACAGTGCTTTGCGCTACATCCAGCAGAGGGCAATAGAACCCCACTTTAGTGGATTCTGCGGGTTGCCTTTCACAGGAGGGCAGTTTGCTTGGTGTTCTGAAACTTTCCGGCCTGACACATAATTGTGGACATTAAACATTCTGAAGAGGGACATAAAATGTATTGCAAGGTCAATGTAATCCTTTGTCAAGACTTCTCTGAAGATCTGACCCTTTGTCATGCATGACAGTGCAAAACCTACTAAAGATCGCCCGTCACTCACTGGCGTGTATTATCTTGTATGGGGGGGGGGGGGGTGTTCCACTGGCCACGTGTTTTTGTATATGTACTTTTTTTTTAATCGTTGTTTAAATATAATGATACGCTGGTGACTGTATCAGGATGAAGTTTTTCCTGGTTGTCAATAACTGAATGACGCTTTTCATTTTTTCACTACTGGGCCTTATGTATGCTAGACCAGTGCTATCCCACGAAGCTGTTCCCCAAGCCCGTTGTTATCAAATTGTGTCCCAACGTCATTGAACACTTCACTTCCTGAGCAACATAGCATCAGTCTGTGACAAGATAGAGGGAGGTTTATTTTCCTTCTCCTTAGCCCTCTGCTCTCCTTCCTCTTCGAAGATTTCCTTGGGAGACGCTGGCAGTTTGACTTGAGTGGGAAATGCAGCCAGCTTATTTTCTAGGAAGAGAAAGGCATTCTCACAAGGCAGAAGGGAGAACCGGGGGCCCTGGTGAGAGTCACTGTTGATCCCTGCCTGTTGTCTGGGTGTCCCTCCTTGATCTGTGAACAGAGAGGCGCTTTACTCATTGAGTTTTCTGGGAAGTCAGGGCGACAGCAACCTCATTACGTACTGAGATTGGAATAAGACGCCGTGAACTGAAGTACGGACATCTAAAGCTTAATGTTTTTCAGGAAAATCCATGAAACAAGTTAGGGCGTGGAGAGGCACACTTCAGCGGCTCTCTCTGCAGCTGTCTCCCGAGTAGCCGCATTAAAGCTGACTGGTGGGCGTCGCATTGTTTCTCACACCAAAGGCGTCATAAGCAAAACCAAACCAAACCAAACCAAACCAAAAAAAAAAAAAAAAAAAAAAAAAAAAAAAAAAGCCGTTGAGTGACAAAATATAGATTCTTTGGTTAGAAGTTCTTATAATGACATGGATTATATCCAGGGGTTCCAGTACAGCAGGAAACCCTTGAAGGACAAAGTCAAGGATTTTGTCACCCTGGAAGAATTCCTAGAATAGAAGTTCTTTAAAGCGGTCTGTCTTGTTCGCCGTGGGATGAAAATGCTGGTGCCTTAGACCATAGCAGGACCAATGCACACCATTGTTAAGTGAGCAAAGGAAGCAGATTACTTACAACGCATACACACACACCACCCAAAAAAACCCAATTCCAAATCAAAAGTCTTTTTTTTTTTTTGTTGAGACATAATCTGTGTTTTAAAGCCAAAAGTTTAAAGCTGAAATCTTTCCCACTACAAATCTTATTTAGCTTACTGTTGCTTTTTCAAGCTTTAAGAAATGATGGAAAACTGATTGATGAACATTTATACCAGTGATTCTGGCTAAAACATGACATCGAGAGCAGCCACCCACTATGCTACCTTACAGTGAGGTAAGCAAGGAGGCTACTGCCTTGCCTTTCATGTACACAGTATAATCCAGGAAGCCACGTGAAAACATCAAGGAGGAAGCTTATTAGTCAGTTATGTTTCTTCATTGCAGATTGTGAGCATGCTATAAATGAAGGGAAGAAAAAGACCAGTGGAAACAGACCTGGTTTAGGAAAACGTTATGGAAGAGGTGGGCTAGAGTAAGATATTCAAAGTGGATGCCATGGGGTAGAGAAGAAGGCAAATGGTATTTAAGGCACTAAACTCAGCTTGGACTCTCTACCAGGCTCAGCTCTGTTATTTTTAACGCAGCTTTTATATTCTGGGAACTATTTATGTTCAAGTTCCAGCTCAGATATTAAAGATATAATAAACTATTGAGAGACAAGATCTTGCCTGTGTCTGAAGGTGGGATGTGAGGTGGCATATGCAGGTGAAGGGAAGATGCAGCTCAGGAAGTCTTGCTGACTGTAGCAAAGAGTTTGAATTGAAGGTAGATCCAAGGCATTTGATGGATATTACCATCAAGGTAATAAGGAGGAATTTAGATGAGATATGATGGCAGTAGGCAACTATTTAAGAAGGAATGTTACATAAAGGCAGAGTTGTAGGAAATTAATCTGGCTGTGATACATGAAATGAGTTTTAGAAAGTGGAAGAAATTATCAGCTGAACTGCAGAGCAACACAATTTGATGATACGGAAGCCTCTCAATCAGCTACTCTTTTTATTCAGCTTAAAGTGATGGCTATCCATGGATAAGTTATTGGTCAACGTCGTTTCGTAGAGATTTTCTTTCATATAAAAGGAAGAAAAAACATCGCCAAGACAGTACGGTGTAGCACAAGGAGACCAGAACAAAGTTTAGTTTTTCAGCACATTTGAGGCAGATTCTATTCTTACCCTTGTACTCATTTTATTTCCAGTAACAACTGGGGGGAAATAATACAAGTTAGCCATTAATAAATAACCAGCAGATGTGTGTGGAATATGCGGAACTTCTGTTTGGAGCCAGAGAGCCCTACCTCACCAGGGTGATGCTGGAGGTCTTGGAACAGCCACTGCTACAGTGGCTCCTGAAGAGGAGTAAGTACCATCACAGGGAGGAGGGGCAAGCACGGTGTTGCTGAAGAGAGCAGAGGTGGGGTTGACTGGATTTAACACCAAATCAAGCCTCCAGCTGGGCTATACTTGAATTCAACAGCCTGGGACGTTATGGAAAGGCGTGTTGGCTGGCAAGTTTTCCTACTGAGACTTTCCACCTCATATGTGAAGGTGGGAGACAATTGCCCTCCAAGGTATACTTGACACCCGTTCCATTCTTTAAAGTTGATTCCAGTATTGTATTCAACCGATAGTTTGCTCTCCGTTCCCCAGCTGCTGCTTCTCTGCATGGTTGCAGATTGTAATAGGTATTTCATTTTTGTGAAGTATAATCCCTTTGTAGTTTTAGACCTACACACACACACACACACACACACACACACACACACACGTGAAAATTAAAGTGTGGTATTTGTCTTTCTCAGTCTGGCTTATTTTGATTAACATAATGACTTCCAAGTCCATCCACTTTCCTGCAAACCCTAGGACTTTACCTTTTTTTTTTTTTTTTTTAATGAAGAGAATTTTGTTTTCTCTGTGTATTACCATTCTCCATCCATTTACTTGTTGATTGGGTATTAAGGCTGGTTCCCTTTCTTAGCAGGTGTGAATAGCACAGCAATGAACATGGATATGCAAGTATTTCTCCTATAGCTCCTGTTCCCTCCTTGTTCTTCTATCCTTCCCTCCACTCTTCCGCAAGACTTCCTGTGCTCCACTCAATGTTTGGCTGTGAGTCTCAGCATCTGTTTTGAGTCATTGCTGGGTGGACCTTTCTGAGGACAGCTGTGCTAGGCTTTCTTCTGCATGCATAGCAGAGTGTCCTTTGTAGTGTTAGGGGTTGGCTCTCTCCCACGGGGTGAGTTTAGGTTGGGCCAGACATTGGTTGGACAATCCCTCAATCTCCGCTCTATTTTTATACCTGCACATCTTGTAGTCAGGGTAAATTTTGGGTCGAGGTTTTTGTGGGTGGGTTGGTGTTCTCCTCCCTCCACTAGGAGGACTGTCTCGTTAGAGGGTGACCTCTTCAGTTGCCCGTAACTCTTCATCCAGGTATTTCTGCTCCATGTTGGCCTGTCACCTAGTGTTCTTATGCAGGTGTTATGTAGGCAGCCATGTTGTTGAGATTTCATGGGTGTGGCTTCCGTGTCATGTCTAGAAGATACTGTCTTTCATCAAATGTCTGGTTCTCTGGCTCTTGTAATCCTTATAGTCTTTTGGGTTACAGTCTTTTGGGTGTACCCTAGAGTGGACTGCTGGGGTAGTTCTACTTCCAGTTTTCTGAGATGCTTTAGTATGTAACAGTTTATGCTCTAACAAGCAATGAATAAGGGTCTCTTCTTCGCTACATCCATTCTGACAGGCGTGAGGTGAAATACCAAAATAGTTCTAATGTCTATTTTCCCACTGACTAAGGATGTTGAATATTTAAACATATTTGTTGTCCATTTGTGCCCTTTCTTTTTTACCTTATTGACTGGAAGGTGGGATTTTTGGTGTTTAATATTTACAGTTCTTTGTACATTCTATATGTTAACTCCTGGCCTGATGCATATTTGAGAGAGATTTTTCTCTATGCTGTAGGTTGTTTCTTCACTCTCCTGATAGTTTCCTTGCTGTGTAAAGCTTAATTTTATGCAATTCTATTTGTCAATTCTTAAAGTGATTTTGTATGTCATCTGAGTCCTTTCCTTTGGTCCTGCCTATGCCTATGTACTGAAGTGTCTTCCTTGCATTTCCTATAGCAGTTCTAAGAATTCAGGACTTACATTCAGGTCTTTGGTCTATTTTAAATTAATTTTTATAAACTCAGAGCTATAGGTATGATTTTATTTTTCTGCATATGGATATCTAGTTTTCCCAGCATCATAGTTGAAGAGAATGTTGAAGAGCATGTGTGCTTATATTTTAATGTTTATATATATAGATATTTTAATTAAATTATAATTTATTTTATCTGTCTGTGTGTATGTACACATCTATGCATATACCGTGTTGTGCATGAGAAGGTCAGATGACAGTTTGTGATTCAGTTCTCTTATTCTACCATTTGGGTCCCAGGGATTAAACCCAGGTTGCCAGGCTTGGTGACAAAAGCCTTTAGCAGTGGAGTCCTTTTATCAGCCCTTCCATATACATTTTTTTTTTTAATTTAATTTTATTTTATTTTTCTTTTTAGTTACATTTTGTTAACTCTGTGTCCCAGCT
>NW_026596147.1:2415259-2428581 GCF_907164565.1 Psammomys obesus
GAGGGTTTGGTTATGAGTCTTAGTGTCTGCTTTGAAACACTGCTAGGTAGAGTCTTTCAGATGCCTTTTGTGGTAGACTCCTGTCATAAGTTCAAGGCACATCCCATTTGTCTTTCTAAATGAGGATTAATCACCTTCGCCTGTGTCCACTTTCTTGATTATCTTCTTTAGGTGTGTAGATTTCATTATGTTTATCATGTCTTGTAGGTCTATATAAGCGAGTATATACCAAGTTTGTCTTTCTCCTTCTGGGATACTTCACTCAGAATGATCTTTTCTAGATCCCACCACTTGCCTGCAAATTTCATGATTTCCTCCTTTTTGATTGCTGAGTAGTATTCCATTGTGTAAAAATACCACAATTTCTGTATCCATTCCTCCGTTGATGGACATCTGGGTTGTTTCCAAGTTCTGGCTATTACAAATAAAGCTGCTACGAACATGGTTGAACAAATGTCCTTGTTGTGTACTTGAGCAAATTTTGGGTATATACCTAGGAGTGGTATAGCTGGGTCTTGAGGTAGCACTACTCCTAGTTGTCTGAGAAAGCGCCAGATTGACTTCCAGAGTGGTTGAACCAGTTTACATTCCCACCAGCAATGGAGGAGGGTTCCCTTTTCTCCACAACCTCTCCAGCATGTGCTATCACTTGAGTTTTTCATCTTGGCCATTCTGATGGGTGTAAGATGAAATCTCAGGGTCGTTTTGATTTGCATTTCCCTAATGGCTAATGAGGTTGAGCATTTCTTTAAGTGTTTCTCTGCCATTCGATGTTCCTCTTTCGAGAATTCTCTGTTTAGCTCTGTTCCCCATTTTTTAAGTGGATTACTTGGTTTGTTGCTTTTCTGCTTCTTTAGTTCTTTATATATACTGGATATTAGCCCTCTGTCAGATAAAGGGTTGGTGAAGATTCTTTCCCAATCTGTAGGCTGTCTATTTGTTTTGATGACAGTGTCTTTTGCTTTACAGAAGCTTTTCAGTTTCATGAGGTCCCATTTATTGATTGTTGCTCTTAGAGCCTGTGCTGTTGGTGTTCTGTTCAGGAAGTTGTCTCCTGTGCCAATGAGTTCTAGGCTGTTTCCCACTTTTTTTTCCAGCTGATTTAGAGTATCTGGTTTTATGTTGAGGTCCTTGATCCACTTGGACTTTAGTTTTGTGCAGGGTGATAAATATGGGTCTATTTTCATTTTTCTGCATGTAGACATCCAGTTGGTCCAGCACCATTTGTTGAAGATGCTGTCTTTTTTCCATTGAATGGATTTGGCTTCTTTGTCAAATATTGAGTATTCATAGGTGTGTGGGTTTATTTCTGGGTCTTCTATGCGATTCCATTGATCCTCCTTTCTGTTTCTATGCCAATACCATGCAGTTTTTATTACTGTTGCCCTGTAGTACAGCTTGAGATCGGGAATGGAGATACCTCCAGATGATCTGTTGTTGTACAGGATTGTTTTGGAGATTCTGGGTTTTTTGTTTCTCCATATGAAGCTGAGAATCTTTTTTTCAAGGTCTGTAAAGAATTGAGTTGGTATTTTGATGGGAATTGCATTGAATCTGTAAATTGCTTTTGGCAGGATGGCCATTTTCACAATGTTAATCCTACCAATCCATGAGCACGGGAGATCTTTCCATCTTCTGAGATCTTCTTCAATTTCTTTCTTCAAAGACTTGAAGTTTTTCTCAAACAGGTCTTTCACTTGCTTGGTTAGAGTCACACCAAGGTACTTTATGTTATTAGTGGCTATTGTGAAGGGTGTTGTTTCCCTAATTTCTTTCTCAGCCTTTTTGTCTTTGGTATACAAGAGGGCTTCTGATTTTTTTGAGTTGATTTTGTATCCTGCCACTTTGCTGAAGGTGTTTATCAGCTGAAGAAGTTCTCTGGTTGAATCTTTGGGTTCGCTCATGTATACTATCATATCATCTGCAAATAGTGACACTTTGACCTCTTCCTTTCCGATTTGTATCCCCTTGATCTCCTTTAGTTGTCTTATTGCTCTGGCTAGGACTTCAAGTACAATGTTAAAGAGATATGGAGAGAGTGGGCAGCCTTGTCTTGTCCCTGATTTCAGTGGGATTGCTTTAAGTTTCTCTCCATTGAGTTTGATGTTGGCTATAGGCTTGCTGTATATTGCCTTTACTATCTTTAGGTATGTGCCTTGTATCCCTGATCTCTCCAAGGCTTTAAACATAAATGGGTGTTGGACTTTGTCAAATGCTTTTTCAGCATCTAAGGAGATGATCATGTGGTTTTTCTCCTTCATTTTGTTTATGTGGTGGATTACATTGATGGATTTCCGTATGTTGAACCACCCTTGCATGCCTGGGATGAAGCCTACTTGGTCATGGTGGATGATATCTTTGATGTGTTCTTGGATTCGGTTTGCAAGTATTTTATTGAGTATTTTTGCATCAATGTTCATAAGAGAGATAGGTCTGAAGTTCTCTTTTTTTGTTGGATCTTTGTGTGGTTTAGGTATCAAAGTGACTGTGGCTTCATAGAATGAGTTTGGTAGTGTTCCTTCTGTTTCTATTTTATGGAATAGTTTGAGGAGAATTGGTGTTAGTACTTCTTTGAAGGTCTTGTAGAATTCTGCGCTGAAGCCATCTGGTCCAGGGCTTTTTTTGGAGGGGAGACTGTTAATGACTGCTTCAATTTCCTTGGGAGATATAGGGCTATTCAGTCTTTCTACCTGATCTTGACTTAATTTTGGTAGATGGAATCTGTCAAGAAAGTTATCCATTTCATTTAGGTTTTCAAATTTTGTGGCATATAGGCTTTTGTAGTATGACCTAATAATCGTTTGGATTTCCTCAGTGTCTGTAGTTATGTCCCCATTTTCCTTTCTGATTTTGCTGATTTGTATGGTTTCTCTCTGCTTTTTAGTTAGTTTGGCTAACGGTTTGTCTATCTTGTTGATTTTCTCAAAGAACCAGCTTTTTGTTTCATTGATTCTTTGGATAATTTTATTTGTTTCTAATTGATTGATTTCTGCCCTTAGTTTGATTATTTCCAGCCGTCTGCTCCTCTTGGGTGTATCTGCTTCTTTTTTTTCTAGGTTTTTCAGTTGGGCCATTAAGTTGTTTGTATGTGATGTTACGGATTTCTTCTTGTAGGCACTTAGTGCTATAAATTTTCCTCTGAGCACTGCTTTCAATGTGTCCCATAAATTTGGGTATGTTGTGCCTTCATTTTCATTGAATTCTAGAAAGTCTTTAATTTCTTTCTTTATTTCTTCCTTGACCCAGCTGTCATTGAGTAGTAAGTTGTTCAGTTTCCATGTGCGTGTCGGCTTTTTGTTGTTTCTGTTGTTGTTGATGTCCAGCTTTAGTCCATGGTGGTCAGATAGTATACAAGGGATTATTTCAATCCTTGTGTATCTGTTGAGGCTTGCTTTGTGACCAACTATATGGTCTATTTTGGAGAAGGTTCCATGTGGTGCTGAAAAGAAGGTGTACTCTTTTGAGTTTGGGTGAAAAGATCTATAGACATCTATTAGGTCCATTTGATTTAGGGATTCTGTGAGTGCTTTTATTTCCCTATTTGGTGTCTGTCTGGTTGATCTGTCCCTTGATGAGAGTGGGGTGTTGAAGTCTCCCACTATTAAGGTATTAGGATCAATGTATGATTTAAGCTTTAATATTGTTTCATTTACGAATGTAGGTGCTCTTGTATTTGGGGCATAGATATTCAAAATTGTGATGTCCTCTTGTTGGATTTTTCCTTTGATGAGAATATAGTGGCCCTCCTTATCTTTTTTGATTAACTTGGGTTGAAAGTCTATTTTATTAGATATTAGGATGGCTACTCCAGCTTGTTTTCTGGAACCATTTGCTTGAAAAACATTTTTCCAGCCCTTTACTCTGAGGTAGTGTTTATCTTTGTTGCATAGGTGTGTTTCTTGGATGCAACAGAATGTTGGGTCCTGTTTCCGTAACCATTCTGTTAGCCTGTGTCTTTTTATTGGTGAGTTGAGTCCATTAATATTGATAGATAATATTGACCAATGCATGTTAGTTCCTTTTGTAATGGAGTCGATGATCTTACCTTGTTTCATTGCTTGTTTTCTTTTCATTTTTGTTGGGATGTTATCTGTATGCCCTGTTTTCTTGGGTGAATTCGTTTTCGTTGGATTGGAGTTTTCCTTCTAGTATCTTCTGTAGGGTTGGTTTGCTGTATAGATATTGCGTAAATTTAGTTTTGTCATGGAATATTTTGTTTTCTCCATCTATGTTGATTGAAAGCTTTGCAGGGTATAGTAGTCTCGGTTGACATTTGTGATCTCTTAGAGTCTCCATGATGCTTGCCCAGGCCCTTCTGGCTTTCATAGTTTCTGATGAGAAGTCTGGTGTGATTCTGATAGGTCTACCTTCATATGTTACTTGGCCTTTTTCCCTTGCTGCTTTTAATATCTTTTCTTTGTTCTGTAGATTTAGTGTTTTGACTATGATGTGACGTGATGTGTTTCTTTTCTGGTCTAGTCTATTTGGTGTTCTGTAGGCCTCTTGTATATTTATGGACATCTCTTTCTTTAAGTTGGGAAAATTTTCTTCTATGATTTTTTTGAAAATATTTTCTGGACCTTGGAGCCTGGAGTCTTCTTTTTCATCAATTCCTATTATTCTTAGATTTTGTCTTTTCATAGCATCCTTGATTTCTTGGATATTTTGTGATTGGAATTTTTCTGATTTTACTTTTTCTTTGAGAGAAGTATCAATTTCTGCAAGTGTGTCTTCAGCTCCAGAGATTCTCTCTTCCATCTCTTGTATTCTGTTGGTGATGCTTACTTTTGTGGTTCCTGATCTTTTCTCCAAGTTCTCCAGCTCAAGAGTTTTCTCATTTTGTGTTTTCTTTATTGATTCTAATTCTGTTTTCATGCCTTGCACCATTTCTTTTATGTGTTTGAATTTGGATTCCTGTCTCTCTACGATGGACTCTATTTCTTTGTTCATTTCCTTTTTGTATGCCACTAATTTTTTCTCTACTTGTGCCTCTATTTGTTTGGCTATGTTTGCCTGTGTTTCTTTAAGGGTTTTGTCTATTTCTTCTTTCTTTACCTCCAATTGACTGGCCAACTCTTTGAAAGATTTGTTCATTTCCTCCTTATAAGCCTCAAATAATTGAGCAAGCATGGCTTTAAGGTCATTTTCCTGTGCTTCTGATGAATTGGAGTATCCATCGATTTTGGGGTTTGCTGGTGAAGTCATGATGTCCTGATTTATGTTGGAAGTGTTCTTTCGCCTACCCCTGGCCATTGGCTTATCTGAGACCTTCCCTGTTTGTTTTTGGATTCTGCCGATCAGACTGGTACTGTCTCTCTCTCGAGTCTGGAGAATTCTTCAGGAAGTTGAGAGAGGTCCCGTGTCCTTAGCGTATGCTGAGGACTAGCTGTACCTGTGGGAGGAAAGTACGCAGGCGCAAACAGAGGCAAATGCAAGCGTGCGTGCGTGTGTGTGTATATGTGTGTGTGTGTGTAAGTGGGTGTGGGCGTGTGTCTCGAGGGACAGAGTGATGGCTAATGTTGAACCCTTGAGTGTGTGGGAGGGGCTCTGCAATGTATATGTCGCAGGCGCTAGTGATGATCGCAGCGCAATTTCTGGCATTAACTGCCTTAACTCCTCAATTAGACCCACAGAGCAGGAACTTCAATGTTCCAAGTGCCCTTCTGTTTCCCAAAGTGGGTATATGGGTGGGAGGGGGTTCGATGCCTGGCTTCTGTTTTAGCAGAACCCAGGATCAGTGGAGCTGCAGATTCTCAAGGGTGCACTCACTTACAGGCAGGACACTTGGCAGAGATTGGCGTATCTGGGCTCTCTGTTCTCTGGTTTGGCCCTGCTTCTTTGATGTGCTCCGCCAGTTCCGTGCTGCTGTCACTGCCAGGTTATGAGGTCTTGCTGCAGCTGGAGATTTCAGGGTGGTCACGTCAGTGGGAATCGGGGTAACCAGCCTTTCTGTTCTCTGGTTTGGCCCCGGTTAGTCTTAAACTGGAGGGCTGATGTGCCCCGCCAGCTCAGTGCTGCTCCGCCGCCAGGTTAGAAAGTCCCATTGTAACTGGAGACTGGGTTGCTAGTCCAGATGCTTTCTGGGAAGTCCTGGGGTCTCTTTACTGTGCTCTCCAAGCTTCGGAGGCCCAGCGCCTGGTGTGTCTAGCTTGTATGGCGTTTTTGTCTGGTTTTGGTGATTATATAGCGTATTCTCTGTCACTGTGGGATTGGGCGGGCCGTACCAACAGTGATGGCGCTCCTGCGGAGCTAGTATGGCGTCTAGCAGACTCGGGCCCTGGGAGGATGGTGCAGCCGCCGCGAGTGAATCTGGGGCTCTGAGATACAGTACTGCTGGCCTTTGCCGATAAAGGGCTTGGGGCTCCGCCTCAGTGGCTGCAGGCCCCAGGCAGTTAGGTCTGCGCTGAGAAAGGCGAGTCGGCTGTGCCTATGCCGAGGAGGAGGGAGGTCTGGGGGAGGGGAGTGCCGAGAGATCAAAGGATCGATTCTCACCTTCCCCAATCAAGTCCGTGGGTGACCCGAGACCAAGGTTTTCACCTCCTGCGATGTTCCCTGTTGTTTAGAAAGTCTCTCCGTTGTTTCCCTGGCTTCAGAAGTTCTTCCACACATCAGCTCAGAACTTTATCTCTTCCACAGCTCGGAAACTGTGTGTGCTAGTCGCCATCTTGGCTCTGCCCCCCCATATACATTTTTTATATGTTTATCATAAATCCATTGGCTGTAGCTCTATGAGTTTATGTCTGCATCTTCTATTCTATTCTGTTCGTCAACATGCTTGGTTTTATGCCAGAACCATGTTGCCTTCACTGATATGATGTGAGGTCAAGTATTTTGATGCCTCCAAAATAACTCTTTCTGTTTAGGATTGCTCTGGTTATTCAAGATTATATTAATTGTCTCATTACCTTGACAAAATACTTGACAAAAACAATATAAGAAAGAAAAGGCTTATGGTAGCACACAATTTGGGAGCCTCTCACATCATGGCAGGGACAGCATGAGGCAGGCACATGAGACAACTCTCCTCTTCATCTGTACTGAGGAGTTTGCTCAGCCTTCTCTTTTCCTTTTATTCAGTCAGGTGCTCTGACCCCATCAATGGTGCCACCCACATTTTTCCCCACCTCAATTAATTTGATCTAAAAAAAAAAATACTTCACAGAGGAGTCCAGGGTTTTGTTTCTCTTGTACTTAGAAATTCCATCTAGTTGATAATCATGATTAACTACTATAACTCTATCGCTTGTCTCCTTGACACCCAAACACAATCACTTTTAAATATGATCTTCCACTCCTGGTCCCCATAGGCCATTCAATGGTGCTAAAGACGCCAAGTCCAACTTTAATAACCCCATAATTCTTAAAAATTTCAGCTATTCAAAAGTCCAAAGTCCAAGACTCATACAAGACCAAAGGCAATGTTTATTTTATTTTTCCCTCAAATATTACAACCTGATCACAGTTTTTCATCCCGCTTCTCCTCCCAGCATGCCTTCTCCACTTTCCTTCAGGACAGGGCAGGTCTCTCAGGGATATCAACCAAACACTTCACATCAAGTTACAATAAGACTATGTGCTTTCCTTTGTATTAAAGCTGGACAAGGTGACCCAGTAGGAGAAAAGGGTCCCAAAAGCAGACAAAAGAGTTCTAGACAGCCCTACCCCCACTGTCAGGAGTCCCACACAAAGGCCAACCTCCGTAACTATAACACATGCTCACAGGGCCTAGATCAGACTCATGCAGGCTCCCTGGTTGTCAGGTCAGCCTCTTTGAACCCCTATGAGCCTATGTTAGTTGATTCTGTGGGTTTTCTCGTGATGTCCTTGTCCCCTCTGGCTTCTACAATCCTTCCACTCCTTCTTCCACAGGATTTCCAGAGCTCTGCCTAATGTTTGGCTGTGGGTCCCTGCCTCTGTTTTCTTCAGTTGCTGGATAAAGCCTCTCTGATGATGATTATTCTAGGCTCCTGTCTATGAGTATAGCAGAGTATCATTAGGAATCATTTTATTGATGTTTTTTTTCCCCCTACTCCTAGGGCTCTGAGCCTCAGGGTCCTGGCCCTCCAGGCAGTGCCAGGGTCTTGTGCTCCCTCTTGTGGCATGGGTCTCAAGCAGGGTGGCCACTCCCACAACCTCTGCACCACCTTTACTACAGCATATCTTGTAGACAGGACACATTGTAGGTTGAAGGTTTTGTGGCTGGGTTGGTGTTTCAATCCTCCACTGGAAGTCTTGTAAGACAATCTCTTAACTGTGCAACTATATATGTATATATTGCATATATGTATACATACATACATATATGTGTATATATTATGTATAACTGAAACAAATTGTATAAATATAATACAACAAATTAAACACATATATGTAATAAATGCATACTTCCAAAGGAAAAATGATGTAGAATGGATAATTTCATTCCAAAAGGGAAGAATGGAGGCATATCAAGGAACAGTCAATCAAGGCAAGACTAAGACTCAGGAGGGCAAACACCAAATCCTCCATCTGCACATCTAGGATCTAGGGATCATAGTGGAATTATCTGGATTCTGAAAGGTTTGGGTACCCACACCCTTCCAGCTCTGCCACCTTTATCACACATGTTCTCATTTCACTCCTTACATGCAGACTTCTTCAGCAGACATCCCACTGTCCATCTCCAAAACCCAGGAGACATCCCATCTCCAAAACCCAGGAGACTCCACTGTAACTTAGGATTCTCCTTATAGCTTCAGGAAGGACATCCTTGCAGGAAATTTGACCCTGCCACACATTACCTGGCCTCTAATGTTCCCTGAAACCATGGTACAAGAGTCTGTGACTCCCTCAATCCTGCAATTTTCTTATTGCAGAACTGCAATTGCAATCACAAGGAGGATGCTGCCAAGTTTTGCTGCTGGCTGGGGATGGCTCCTGGCCCCCTTGAACCACATTTGCATCGCCTCAGTGTGTCTGCTGTCAGGATGCCCCACACCTAGCTCAGAAGCAATCTCCAATTCATAACCACTCAAATGAAAATTTAGTTTTCTCAAAGGGGGCCAAACTGGGGAAATAAACTACTCTTAAAGGTAGGCTGCATGCCCAGACATAGATAGATAGTCAATAGGAAATGAACTCAAAGGCATCTTTGGGAATTCCTTGTCTCATAGTGTTTTATCAGGCCTTTCTTTAAAAAATATTTTAAAAAGTATTTCTCTCTCTTCCTTTCTATCTATCCTGTCCATCCATCTATCTATCTATCTTTCTATCTATCTATCTATCTATCTATCTATCTATCTATCTATCTATCTATCGATTATTTATCTATCATCTGTTTTTCACTCTCTTTTTAACCCTTCAGGTCCTTTGCATACTATAGTTTCAAGTTTTGTGTTTTTATGGGATTAATGAGTGTGCAAACGAGTGGTTCTCTGAATCTGTGTCTATTTCTTGCTATTTCTTGAGCCTTTTCTTGGGCTTTTTCCCTCTCTTTATTTTGTTGTATTCTGATGTGTTACTTTTTTTCTTATATTTTATTTTATATTATATTATTAACCTTTAGAAGCCTCTTCATTTTCTTCTGAGAGTCAGAAAGGGTAAGGATGAGTGGGGAGGTGGGGAGGATCTGCGAGGGGTAGAGGGAGACAAATCCATAATCAGGATATATCCTATGTGGGGAAAAAAATCCATTTTTCAATAAAAGAGAAAAAAAATTACAATCTAATTAGAAAAAAGAAAGTAATGTTTGGATGCTAAGTTGACAAGTGTGGAGTTATGGTAGTTAAAATTTCCTAGCAAATGGCTTTCCAGAGACAGAGAACCTGACCAGCAACGTTCTCAGTTGAAGCTCTCTCTTTTCAAATTTATTTGCATTTTCACCAGCCAGAACCTTCAGTGGGTGGAGTCTTGTCCTCAGCAAACCTTCCCTGTTCTTGTGATGCAAAGAACTTGAGGCTTCCCTTCTCTTTAATAATTCCCGCTGCTTTCAAACCCACCTTGTCTGTAAGGTAAACACAACTTTTCCTCAACAAACTGTACATTTTTCATAACTTTCTGCTCAGTGTTTCCATCCTGATTCTAAATTCCATCAAGCTGACAATCAAGATTAACTATCTCTGGAGTCTTCTGCATTTCCACACAAATTGTAGGATATTTTTCCCCACAGTTCTGTGGTGAATGCATTAGAATGATGTTGGGGATAAAGCATGTCACATTTTAGGAGATGCTCACATATTTCTTTTCTACTATTGCCTGAGTTTCTCGAGGAGATGAAGCACAGTGCATTTCATTTTTGCATTTTTAGGGCAGGGGCTTTGGGAAGAGCTGTATGCTAATCATTTAAAGACAACGGCATATTGTAGCTTGAGCAAAAGCTTTAAGATTAGACAGGCATGTGCTTTTATGTTGGCCCAGACAAGTTGTGAGAATTTAATTGCTTAAAGCTCCAATCCTGCTTTTTTTTTTAATTAATTGATTCATTCATTTATTTTATTTTTTTTCAAAATTTTTTTCGTACAATATATTTTGGTCATATTCTTTACACAGATTCTTTGTCAGCATGCATAAAACCCTTCCCAAGTTCAAACCAGACAAACCTCAGCAGTGAGAAGGGAAAGTAGACACAAAGAGATACCCATCTATCTTCTCTGTAAGGGGAAGAAAAGTCACCCTGCTAGCAAGCCAGGGGATGAGGATGGAAGGATGTTCTGTAGCCATGTTCCAGGGTCTGGCTGCTATACTTGGTGGGTGTTGGTGGCAATTGTCTCCTGACTCCCTCTCTACCTGATGGGGTCTCTGCCATCAGATGACTCAATCCAGGTTGGCCCCTCCTACCACCCTACCGAGTACTATCAGTATTTCTTGTGTTGTTTCTCTTAATAGCACACTAATGGTAACATCGAATATGTCCATATCTGTAACACAGTGTGAAGACTTCCATGATCATTCATCGTTCAGCTGTGTGCTTCTTCTACATAATCTTTCATATTCAATCACCTTTACACGTTAGGTGTACATCCACTAGTAATTATCATTCCTATCCTGTAAATTCCTTGGAGGAGTGAACTCTTATTTGTCTTTCCAACACCGAGAACAATCCAGGAGAAGGCACACAGTAATTATTTGTTGAGAGAAAAAAGAAACAAAGACTAGCAGAGTCTTTAATTTATTCATTTTACATCTCAAATGTAGCCCCCTCCCTACTATTCTCCTGGTCCTATCCTCCCTCCTTCTTCCCCTCCCCCCTCCCCTATTACTCAGAAAATGGAGTTTCCTCCCATCAACCCACCCCAGCTAATCAAGTTGCATCAGGACAGATGCAACTTGCATCCTCTTCCTCTGTGGCCTAGTGAGGCAGCCCTACCAGGGGGAAATGATCAAAGAACAGGCAATAGAGTCCATGTTGGGAGACAACCCTTATTCCCCTTACTAGGGAGCAACCCATCTGCTACATCTGTGTAGGGGCCTAGGTCCATGCATGATTCTTGGTTAGTGCTTCAATCTCCACAAAACCCTCTGGGCCCTGGTTAGTTAGCTCTGGTGGTCTTGTGAAGCTCCTGTCACCTCCAGGTGCTTCTATCCTTCTTCCCACTTTCCCACGTGACTCTGTATGGTTTGCCCAATGTTTGGCTGGTACATAGCAATTCTTTTTCATTGTGCTTCTGTATCTATCTTTCACATCATCTTTCTTTTTTCAGTCCCTTTCCCTTTCTTCTTCTGGTTACTATAGTTATTGATTGTAAATGCTGTTATTATTGCTATCATCATCATCATCATCATCATCAGCAGCAGCAGCAGCAACACTGTAACTATAATCATCACCTAATAGCAACTTTATAACAGCAGGATGTTGTTAGCAACAGTTAGAACCTGGATGGAATGCCAGCAGAAAAGGCTACAGGGATATTGGTAGCAATTCAGAGGAGTAGCAGATGTTCTTCTCAGACTGGTCTCCTCTGGGCATCAGCCTGCCTGTTTCTAATGGAATAGAAATGTTAAGGATAGATCAAGGCTGAGTCAGTAGGTTTTACCAATAGCACTCACAAGAAATTTGGATAAGTTAAATAAACTTTGATCTTCCTTCTTGTACTTTGGTTCTTTCTACTTTTCTCTTTCATTTACAAAAATTAAAAAATATATTTATTTACAAATGATAAATACCATTATTAAAAACTTGCAAATAAAAAGAAATTTATTAATTAAATAAAAATACAATTTATTTTTAATTGTTATAAAATCATATCTCTTCCAGTCATCTGTCTTCCTTTTATCTATGTGAGGCAAGTTCTCTCATGCTCAGAAACCAACCACCTTTCAATACAGAGATTAACAAAGGAAATTTAGACAACGTTCTGAGAGTCATTTAACTAGACACTTGTGGCCCAGGGATGAGAATTTGTGTTCCTTGGATTGCAGGTTAAAGGCTTTTCCAGTGTCAATTTTCACGGTGGACACTCACTGGCTAAAAAGAAGAGGTCTGGAAGGAAGAAAAGTGTGACTGTGTGTGGGTATGAGAACATACGTGCACTGGCATCCAAAGTGGACAAGAATCTTCGTTGCTCTTTTCTTACACTACAGTGTCTTCTCCTTCATACTCACCTCTTCTGCTGCTCTGTGATTTTTCAGTCTGTTTTTAGTCGCTGTGTTTCATTCTCCTTACAAATACTCTTTTAAAAATTATCTTCTTGACTCCTTTAAACCTGGACACACTTTATCATCATCCTTTACTTTCTTATTTTTTTTTTTCCTGCCTTACTCTGAAGGTTTAAGAGACACCTAAAAATATCAAATGCTGCATTTGAAGGGACATTAAAATATGTAATTTTGATTAATTTACACTGTAGCCAGTTTTATATGGACTATTTGATGTCCAATGAGCCTTTGAACAGTCTTAAGGTTTTCCTTCTGAAATAGTAACACTATATTTTTTTAAGTAAAACTAACTCAAACACTTAAAGGCAATTAAAAAAAAAACTTTCTTCACTTACAGAAGATATGCTTGCTGATCTTTTCAGTTGTAAAAACGTCAACATGTGAGCCCTGAAAATTGCAGAGCAAGGTGTAACTGTAGCCTGAAACACCATCCTGTCTTGAGACGCAGTGGCAGCCACGAGGATAAGAGCTTGAGTGCTGATTAACAGAGCGGTGTTGAGATGGCGTTTGAGAAAAGCAGGATTTAGCTGAGCCCAACTGGGATAGATAAGACTGTTGGATAGAGAGCGGCTTGGAGCTTGGCTCATAGGCATGGGCAGTTGGTTGATCACAGAGGCAGAGATGATGGCTCGTGCGCCTGTGGAGCAGGCTCTGCTTGCTAAGGGTCAGCTGAAGATAAGGATTTTTTT
>NW_026596147.1:2428591-2463673 GCF_907164565.1 Psammomys obesus
TTTTTTTTTTTTAAATAGACTTTCAAACTCCCTGCAACTTATATCTTGCTTCCCTGCTGGATATTTAAGGTTCTTCAGTGTAGATCATTTTGGTTCTTAGCTCCAGAATATATATATATTTTTCTCTATCAAGTCAGTTCTCACAAGCTCAAGTCAATTCTCCTAGCTCTGTCTTTTTTTTTTCAGTCTCTCATCTTTGTGAGTTTAGTCCCCCAAACCTCCTTATGATGTTTATGTTTCAGTAGAGTCACATGAAACACAAAAGCAGACATAGAAGTGTTAGTCTCCTTCCTAAGAGAATTTCTTAGACTTGAAAAGGGCTATTCCTTCCTGTAGTTTGTAGGATTTTGTCTATGCATTTGGTTGTTTCAGGGCTAGTGAAGAATTATTCTTTCACTCATGACCGTGTTCTTACTCTGACATTCAGTTTACTTTATAGGGATAGGACAAAGGACTCAATACCAGGTCACATGTTCTGCATCTTGGCCCTAGCTTCTATTTTTATCCTGCAATCCGCATTTCTAATATTTGACTATATTATGTTCTGGTCCATAACCCTTTTTTTTTTTTTTTTTTTTTTTTTTTTAATCTAAGCTGAGTCTAAAGCACGGTATATTTTCTGGGTCTGAGGCTCTTAGAGTTTTTTTTTTTTTCTGCCCTATCAAGTATTCCTGCATTTAATTCTTTTCAGATATGAGGCTACGTTGCTAAATGTATTCAGAGACTAATAATGGCCCAACAAATTATAATGACTTTTTTTTTTCTTGCTTCCAGGTAGTAATTGTTTTTATGCCTTTTGTCCAAGAAGTGAGAAAGGTGCCATACTTAGAAATTATTTTGACTTGGGGGACTTACCTTGTTTATATAATGCTAGCCAGGGACAACATCTTTGTGACTTTGTTCTCATTTGGGAGCTGAACTGACACTTTGCTGAAGGTGAAATAAGGTACCTCTGAGTACAATGATTTTTGCGGCCGAAAGAGAAAATGGTGCCTCAAAAGTTGTCTATACAGGGTTTTGATGTGCTGATATTCCAATCTTGCAGAAGCTGACCGAATTTCACGGGACTTGAAGTCAATTGTAAGAAGGTCTGTCGGAATTGTTCCACAAATTCAAAGCATTCAGAGCAAAGCGTTTGCTCAGGCACGGTGACTGAGGAACTGAAGGCTGTGAAAGCTCCAAGCCACGGTTGGTTATGTGCTGCCTCGTGCCCGTTTGGAGGAGAAGCTGTTTGTTGTTGAAAGCCACGGTGGAAAGTAGATACATTGATTGTGCACACTGCCGGGCTGTGCAACACTTCCTGCTTAGAAGTACAATCGTCCTCACCTAAGCCATTGCTATCGCCGTAGAGCCCAGTTGTCATCTCTATTTTTAATTTTGAAAGAGTAAATATTTAAACAGTCAAGACAGGAATTATTGCCAGTTTCCTTCTGCAAACCCAGGGTTGGGAGCTTAAAGAGAAACCGAAAAGGAATTCGCCCACGAAGAGAGAATATTGTCAGAATTACATGTAATCTCTTAAAATTAAGGACATTAGACTTTCTGATTTACAGTTGGCCAGAATGAGCACACGTTTCTCTAGAAAGTGGTTTTAAGATTAAAAAAATATGAATTTTCTTCAGTCCCGTGATTAGAACACAATACTTATTTATGGTTTCTTTCCCCCCAGGCACCACACAATAAAATTGTTAAGGCCTTTGGTCCTTTTAGTAGTGTACAATTTTATTGCCGAAGTTATTTTGTAGATTTTATGCTTAAAGCAAGGTCAGGGTATTGCACTGTATAAATTATTCTAAGTAATTGCTCAGTTATTTTATAGCTTAGTCACAGGATTTTTTCATTATTAAATGTAGCTTTTCCTTTAAAGTTGGGATGAGAAGGGCATCATAAATCACAGGGCAGCTTGCCATTGGGGTTTTAGCTTTACCTGCGATAAGAGTTTAATAACAACATGGCCCAGACACCAGTTCCTTCTCAATTACCTTTCCACCTGGGCCTTACTTCACACTGTTTATTAAAAACTCCCCTTGTAGTTTTTAAATGGAGTGTTTCAGATTAATGGCCCCCATGGAGTTTAACTTCATTGCACTTCATTAAAGCAAGATTGTACAAAAGGTTACTTCAATTAAATCCAGAATGCGACCTTAAATCTGTATAGATTTTTTTTTTTTCAGAAAACATGATAAAATTGTTCTGTCAATCCTTTGAGATTAACAAGGCAACATCCTCTTCAGCGACTGAAGTGCAAAACCTTATATGCCTGTTCTGAATTTTCCTATGGCTTTAGGTTTGGATTTTGTAGAACTTGGAGGTAATGCCAGGAAAGAATCTGGAGCTGTGTGTGGATGGATCAAATTAGTAGAGAACAGACCCACCATGGGAGATGGGAGGCTAGACAGTTTATGAAACATTTTGTTTCACTCCAATGGATGCTCTGAATTTGGTTATTTTAGTAAAATAATAATAATAATAATAATAATGCTTTGTTTCCCACATAATAAAAATCTGTTTCTAAATAGACTAGTTTGTTTTGTCTCTCAAGAAAGCAACATAAAGTTTCGAGAGAGAGAGAGAGAGAGAGAGAGAGAGATCACTCCTGGATCCTCCAATCTGTAATGCATAGCTTGTGGCAGTTAACCAGTTTCCACTGGAAATTCTTGATAATTGGTCACATTAATTACCCATCATACACCACAGCAATGTGGCCTCATTATCTTGAGGCAATGTGCAAATTGATGCTCATTAACACCATAACTCAGTTCCTTAATTTTATCTTTTGCTGGTTTCAAACAACATCAGCGAAAACAGCTCCAATCTATTTTTCTACTCTTTTTTTTTTTGAGAGTGGGGATGGGTGGGATGTTTAAATTATATGATCTCCTGAACAAAATAAAGACCTTGACAGAATTTTCCTAATGCTTTAAAAATGTTATTGAGTTTCTATTCTTAAATATAACCCAGGTTGAAAATTGATAAGGTTTTATGGAAGCTAATTATTCCTCATTGAATGTCAGTCTGTGGCATAACTTCCCATGTCTGAGTTTATATCTTTGCTTTCTGATTTTCTGACGTTTCTTTTGCTTTTGGACTAATTAGTTTTGACGTCAGGATTGAAAGTGGCACTTGGTAAGGAATGTGAAGTAATCTAAGGATACTAACCACATACTGCCCCCAGTTTAAAATGAATTTCTTTGTTCGTGAGAGGTGTGTTTTGGACTGTTCAAAGGTCTGGGCAGACGGTTTGGGCAAAATGTAGATTAGTAAGCAGGCATTTGAATGTCTCCCTTGAAAATATGCTAGATACTTGTGCGTAGAATCTGTAGTAGGCCGAGAGAAGAAATGATATGTTTGAAGAAGAGTGACAGAAAGTCCTTCCTATTGGAAACAGTCACAATCATATGCTGTGTAAGTCCCATATTGTTTATAAACAATATCTGGTAGAACAGGATGAGCCATCAAATGACTACTGACAGTTCACAATTCAATTCAGGTCATTTAAATGTTGGGTTATGTACTTTGACCCTCCATGAATAATTGGAGGATGAATGTATTTTGATTTTCAAAGAGCAGAGCGCATGTTGGCATTGAGGACCATTATACCCAGGCCTTCACGGCTTTGACAAAACCTCAAATGCAGGTTCTCCAGTCAACAATTCACAAATTTATGTTCTTGGAGTGTCCATGTGTCTCCAGGGCTTGTAGTTTTTTGTACGTTTTCCATTGCTGAACCAAGAAAAAAGACATAAGCAGGTTTCAACAGAAAATTTAAATCTATGAAAGAATTTGAGGAGACAAACAAGGTTGGTAGCTTATAGAGCAGTGGTTTGCAACCTTCCTAAATGCTGTAACCCTTTGATACAGTTCCTCATGCTGTGGTGAGCCCCAACCATAAAATTATTTTCATTACTACTTCATAAGTTTAATTTTGCTACTGTTATGAATCCTAATGTAAATATCTGGGTTTTCTGATGGTCTTAGGAGACGCCTGTGAAAGAGTCATTTGAGCACCAAAGAGGTTGCTATCCACAGGTTGAGAACTGGTGTTATAGAATGTCAAGCAATTTTGGAATGTGAGCATTTCTTTTAGATTGAGTGTTGTAGAAAGTTGTCACTCACTCGTGTTCCTGAACTATGTAACATGTGTGCTAAGGAATGGTTTCTTTTGATAAGTAAGCTAAGGAAAGCATCAACAATAACAAAAATAGGTATTTGACATGCCAAAGAAATGGATAAAAATTAAAAGTAACATAAGACCAACTTGATAATTTGAGTTGTGGTTGTTCAAGCAAAGTACTGGGATCACTAGTAGATTCTTCATATACATTGCTTAAAAATAGGCAAGTAGATCTCTAGGGAAACAAAGTGAGACAATTAATACTAAGAGACAATATTAGTTGTGTGCACTTCAGAGGTCAGTTTTCAGTCCTTCTCTCTCAAGCAACTGAATGAATTTCAGCTTCATGATTTGAAAAAACAAACAAACAAGCATAATTTTTATTTTTGATGTGAATTATGGTGTGATGATCCGTGCATATTCAAGGCAGGTGACTAGGGTGGTTGGGAGTCATAATCACATAGATGAGAATTTTAGAAGGGATAAGGCAGAAAGAGCACTGTTAGAATGTAAGTCAGGACCCTGGATAGATCCTCGAGTGCCGAGATCTAAACCTGAGAACACATTTCTTTGAGGTAGTTTATCTTTTATATGCACTGAGGCTTTACTAAGTGGCCATTACCCCAGATAGAATTCTTTGATTTTTGTCAGTGAAGATCTCTGAATCTTGAAAGATTTTTATCAGTGAGGTGCTTAGTTGTGAATAATAGATGTAAAACTCTGGGTAATTTAAACAGATAACTCAGAGGTGGTTATATCCATTAGAATTATACTTATAAGATTCAGTCCCAAGCCTGGAGAATCATACTAAAAACTTTGCAAGAACTAAGGGAAATATGGCAGCTGACCACACAGCCATTGATGCTACTCCTCATGACACTGTTGAACATTAAGTTCACTGTGGCAATGACTTCACAGTTTCTCCACCCAAGATCTGGTCAGAGTTCTGGCTGGACAAGTCTATGTTATTTGAATCCACTCTGACCTCTGGGGAGCAGAGAGATCACATTTTTTTTCTTTATTTGGCTTCTGTTGTTACATTCTAGTCTACCGTAGGTGAGGAGCTTAATCTTTGCCCTAACCTTCAGGAGTCCCACTTGTAGGCTTAGGTGCCTTCTGGAATGGCCTTAGTTTTCATTTCTCCCTGTGCACTCTTTATGTTCTAAAGGCTTTAGCAGAAGTTCGTTGAGTTTGGCAGATGGTCAATGGCAATGCACTGATTTCAGTGCTTTTCTTTCTGATCTAGGTTGCTAGTTTAATATAGAATTTAAATTATTATTATTGTTTGCTTTCCTGCCACACTTAAAAACTACCTCATCAGCATGGTTTTGTACCATTTAAAAACCTATCCAATATTCCCCTTATAATCCGTCTGCTTATCCTGATAAACCCACATCCAGAAATGGGAGTTGAAACTGTAGATATCTCACTAAAGGAATTAAAGTGCACGATATTAAATCATACAGAAGAAGGATTCCTGGAAAAATGCAGACGGGATGTATTCAGAAAAGTATGTTGAGATGATGAGTCAACACAGTGTTATTAATAAAGTTTTAGGAGACAGAACAAAATATAAAATTATATTATAATTTGTTTGGATTATTTATTGTGAGTCTAGTATATATTCAATTTCAGTGCTTCCTTTTAGAATAACATTCCAAGCACACACAGACTGGCAAAATAAACAAACCAGATAGATGGAATCTGAATATAGCAACCATAACAAACCAATAACGTGCACTAGAATTTAGTACCGTTTATAGGGTTGAATTCCAGCTTAATTCTGAGCATACATCTGGACTCTGTATCTTGAGAGCATTTCCACAGGAACATGCATATGGTGAGATCCACTCTGGGATCAAGATGGCAGTCTGAAGTTACCTTTCATGGTAACAACTAAAAGTTCAATGGGTAGAAATGGTTTCCATTGATGTAATGTTAGAATTAAATTTTGTTAACTCTTAGTTAAGAACTTAGTCAATAGAATATCGATGTGATAAGTCATAATTCAGCATGAAGTCAAAATTTTCTGGGCCTGCCTTAATGATATCAGAGGAATCTGTAACACAATTCCTGTTTCAATAATTCTCCAAACGTATATATGTCTCCATGTACATATGCTCTCTCCTAAAAAGTCTAGGCCAGACATTCTATTCTCCCCTCATTTCTCTTGTATTGGATTTTGGAATCCTGTCATATGGTTATTAAAATAGTCATAAAATTTCATGCATTGTACATAAACTAAAACATGCTGATGCTAAATAATGCAGTAAATTAATATGGTATAAGATATAAGATGAAGTTTTCAAAATTTCACCATTTTTCTTGTAGGGACTGAATGGTGTGGAATGTAGAGTGCTATATTGCACTATTGAAACTGCCTGAATTTGAATAAAATCTTTCTTCTTGTAATGTGTGCGATAATGTTTCATTTAACTAGTACTGGTGGGGACTTGAGTATTTCATATACATTTCCTCCAAGTAAATGAAAGTTACCCTTAAACAACTCTAACATTTTAAAATTTTAAACTAGTTGGGATGAAAAGCATCATAAAGCATGCTGATTGCCTCCTGGATTTAGACCTAAGAGAATGGAAGAAGCATAAAGACTAATTAAACACGTTTCTACCACACATTTCCTTCCTTTTAAGTAAAATCTCTTGGATATAGTTTAATGTTTATAAAATAATTCCTGTGACTATATTTGTGAGCACTATCCTGGGGCATATTAAGAAGAAATGTATGAAGAGAAGACAGAGTATGGGAATGGCTCGTATTTAGGTTTAGTTTTATGTGTATGAACGTTTGCCTGCATGTATGTGTGTGCATCATGAGCATGCTTGGTCACGTTTCCTCTGAAACTTAGGAAAAGAATCCCTTGCCTCTTCTTAGCTTCTTGTCAATTTCTTGGAAATTCCTGGTCAGATTGGCTTTTAAATAGCTCTCTTGAATCATCCTTCTTCACATTGTGGTCTCTGTGTGTGTGTGTGTCTCTGTGCCCACATCCTCCCTCTTACAAAGGCAGAATTATTCTGCATCACAGCCCATCCTAATGACCTTATCTTCATTTGAGCATCTTTAAAAAAAAAAAACTTTATTTTTGGAAAGTAAGGGCTGGGACTTCAATGTATGTATTATGGGTAAGGGGCACAGTTAAACCCATAAAGGTCCCTAAATGTCATTTTCTTTATCTGCATTTTTTACAGAAATCAGTGACAAAAGAGAAATAAAGTTTATATTTCTGTATAAATCATATGATTACCTGACGTGGGTTTCCTAGTATATTCATATTCAAACTTGTGGGTGTGGCCAAGAAAGGTGCTACCTGGCTTCCCATCATCTCCACAGGGGTGGCTGATTGAAAGCTACTGAGATCTGCCCAGATGGACTTCCTGTGAGGACGGAAGGGATATGATTGCCCATAATACTCACCTTGGAAATAAAGACCTCAACAAGGAGCATTGCATCATCTGAACGTCATCTGCATCTGATGTTGCAGGAGAGTAACCCAACAGCCTGGTTCTTGCTTCCTAGACCCAATGACCAGTAAAATGGAGCAGACTTCTCTGAAATGCAATTTGTCTCCTATGTTAAGGGATTAGTAAAGACTCCTGTAAAGGGAGAGTTCTCTCTGCTTTTCCTTTGTGGACGTCTCGCTGCAGGAGATGCTCTCTTTTCTGAGAGAGTGTGGAGGAAAACGATGTCAGGATGGCTCTCGAAGTCCATGCTTACAGTCCTTTTTCTTTAACGTTAAACTATGCACTAGTGCTAATTTCTGACATGTCTTTCAGTGGTCTGTTTTCTGTTTTGTGCAGAAGCCAAGTAATTCAGGGTCATTGGGCTCTTGGTAAATCTTGAAGGTTGCTCTGTGGCCCCATGCTTTGCCTTTCAAGAGCTCCTTGAAAAGCATTATCTTTGTTTTGCTGACTTCTAGTTTTGTGAAGCACTATTTCTGAAGAGTTAAGTCTTTCTCTCTCATTTTATACAGAGTGAGTATTATATATTATTTACCTTTGATTTGGAAACAAGAACATAAAACTGCTTGCTGATAAAATATGAACAAACAACTATTTCTGTTGGGCCAGCCACTGTTAAACAGAACAAAATAAGGTTTGAAATGACCCCAGGAAATCCGAGATAGAAGAAATCATCGGGGAGATGAGAACATCAACTGGCAAATGGTGATGGCAGAACCCCCGGCATTTTTGTATAAATGGACCAAACTCACAGTGGAATGATGACAGCCAGGACAAAGATTGTGCAGCAGTTTCTAAGAACTCCTAATCCAACAGTTGTCCTCTTTGCTCTACTCTTGGGTGTGCTGATGTTGCCAATTAGTTTTTTTTTTTTTTTTTGGTGAAAAGACTAAGTAGTAGTATGCTATTACAGCCAACGTATTTGCTCCAACTTTGCATATTTAGTCCACCATCTTCATGGAATTTAAACACGAAAAGGTTGTCAAATACAGAGGCTCTCTCCACCCCTTCTACGTTCATCTATTTGGTTTTCTTCCACAGCAATGAGTTTTAGAACCCATCACCTAATGAGCCAAGAAACTGTATCTCTTCCTGACAGAAGCACCTGAAGGTTGTTCTTGGGGGAATATTTTATCTTCATTGTTGGGAGAGCAACATCATTCTGTTTTTGTCCTACATCTGTTTAACCCAGAATTGAGAAATTCAGTTAGAGTTCTACAGTGGGAACAGAAAAGAAAATAAAGTAACCAATTTTCTCAGGAATTTTTGTAGCTGTATGAAAACTCTTTGTTAATTCTTTTTTTTTTCCTTGAACTAAAATTTTTAAATATGCTAGGGATAATATTAGTACCAGCAATAAAGCAGGTTATTTGTTAAAGGGAATGTCATCGATATTATTATTCAGGAATGGGATTTGAAGAAAGTGTCAGGACCTATTTTAGAGGAAGGCCATGACACTCATTTCGCATATTACTGCTGTCATCCAGTCATGTGGGTCACATGCCTTGCTTTCTCTCAACACTCTTTTCTTTTTGCATGCTTCTTTAGCCAAGAAAGCCTTAACCCTTGCTCTTTAATTGCAGCTAAAAGGAGCAGCTGACCTGTCTTTAGCCTGCTTGTTTATTCTGTCATAGATGGAACCGTACTCAGATTCCCTCTAAAGCATAAATAATTTTCCAATTAATTATTTTTGCGGCTGTTTTGTTCTTTCAGGGAAAAGCGAACACTACAGTTAACAATTCAAGGCTTTCTGTGTCCTGACTCCTGCCAGTTAAGGTTCATTTTTACAGCAAATAGCGGCTGAGGTTGACACAGTGACTTTAACCGACTATTTCAAGTGGGTCTGTTCTTGTAGTCAGATGCATGCCCTTAAAGTCAACACCACAATAGAAACTTTTTCTCCTCTGTTGCTAGTGGGAATGTAACCTTGTACAGCCACTTTGGAAATCAATCTGGCACTTTCTCAGAAAATTAGGAATAGTGATATCTCAAGATCCAGCTATACCACTCTTGGGCATGAATCTGAAAGATATTAAACCATACAACAAGAACATTTGCTCAACTGTGTTTATAGCAGCTTTATTTATAATAGCCAGAATCTGGAAACAACTCAGATGTTCCTCAACTGAAGAATGGATACAAAAATTGTGGTACATTTACACAATGGAACATTACTCAGCAATTAAGAACAAGGAAATCATGAAATTTTCAGGCATATGGTGGGAACTAGAAACGATCATCCTGAGTTTGGTAACCCAGAATCAGAAAGACATATATGCTATATACTCATTTATAAGTGGACATTAGCCATATAATATAGGATAAACAGACTAAAATCTATAGTCCTAAAGAAGCTAAACAACAAGGAGGACCCTAGGGAAGAGACTGAAATCTCATTCAGAAGGGCAAACAGGATAGAGAAAGGAAGTAGGAGAAGACAAGGAATAGGACAGGAGCCTTCCACAGAGGACCTCTGAAAGACTCTACCCACCAGGGTATTGAAGCAGATACTGAGACTCATAGCTGAAATTTAGACAGACTGCAGGAAACATTATGGAAGAAGAGGGAGATAGAAAGACTTGGAGGGGACAGGAGTTCCACAAGGAGAGCAACAGAACCAAAAAACCTGGGCCTAGGGGCACCTGCAGAGACAGATAACTCCAACCAAGGACCAGGCATGGAGAAGCCCTACAACCCCTGCTCAGAGGAAGCCCATAGGTTGCTCAGTTTACAAGTGGGTTCCCTACTAATGGGTACAGGAACTGTCTCTGGCATGACTCAGTGGCTGGCTCTTTGAACACCTCCCTGCACCTGAGGGGTGCAGCCTTGCCAGGCCACAGAGGAAGATGATGCAGTAAGCCCTCATTAGATCTGATAGGCTAAAGTCAGATAGAACAGGAGGAGGTCCTCCCCTATTAGGGGACTAGGGAAGGGGTGTAGGGGGAGAAGAGGAAGGTTGGGTGGGACTGGGATGAGATGAGGGAGGGGGCTACAGCTGTAATACAAAGTGAATAAATTGTAATTAATTTACTAATTAAAAAAGCACATGGAACCACACACAAAAAAGGCATTGTCTTTTTCTACATATTGATGTGTTTTTGAGCAGGGATTCACAAACTGTTTTCATAGTTAAAAATAATATAAGAATCCTATTAGCTTTTCTTTGTGTTGGATGTATTGACCTATATTTACTGTATTAATTGTTAAACACGGAAATTTAAGAAAAATTAGAGTCAAGTATTGTGTCTTATGCCGATAATCCCAGCATTTGGGAGACTGAGGCAGAAGGATTTCCTAGAGTTTGAGGCTTGCTTGCATTATGTAGTGAGTTCCAGGCTAGAATGGATTACAGAGTGTGGGCCTGACTGAAAAAAAAAACAAAACAGAAAAACAACAACAACAACAAAATATTTGTTAACTCAACTACAAAAAACATTAAACATAATATATATGTGAATATATAAATATAAATTTGAATACAACTGTATTTAGTGTTAAGCTAGAGAATCCTTTTATATGCTTACAAATCTTTTAATTTTCTGATTAAAAGATGACAGTTAACTGCAAATGCATGAGAAAGATAGCCCAAATCAACTAAGCCTGGTCCGGACAGAATTATCCTGATGGAGCCAGCTCACATGGCTAACCTACAAATTTCTGAGCTAAATAAAATTGTTGTATGAGCTACTGCATATGTGTGTTCTCTAGAAGGAAACAGAAAGCCAACAGAAAATATATGGACTATCATCTAAGAATATTTATATGAGTGGAAGAGGGAGGTTGGAATTTTTTTAAGGGAGTGGCTCACAAGACTGAGGTGGTTAGGGAGTTTGAAGTCTGAGGAGCTGGCTGGCATCTGTAGACCCAGCAAAAAGCTGGCAGGTGAGCCAGCCTCAGGGAGGAATTGCCTTTTCCTTAGGGAATCAGTCTTCTTTGCCATTAAAGGTCTTGAACTGTCTGCCTGAGGCCAGTGGACATTACTGAGTGTCATCCACATTACAAGCACTCACTGATTTAAACATTAGAGTCATCATCTCTCAGTTCTTTCACAGGACCTTAAGGCTGGAGTCTGATTTAGATATCTGGGTCCATGGC
Source organism: Psammomys obesus (assembly GCF_907164565.1). Lineage (NCBI taxonomy): Eukaryota > Metazoa > Chordata > Mammalia > Rodentia > Muridae > Psammomys > Psammomys obesus. The sequence continues at coordinate 2,440,277 of NW_026596147.1, forward strand.
CTAGCCAAATAAACACGGACTCCTCAAACCACCAACTTTGTGGTGGTTAATTAAGAAACCAAACCTGGTATTTTTAGTGAACATAATTTCTTTTGGCTTCTAACTTCATGATTATAGTATAGGGCTTTAAAGAAATATTTCAGCTCTAAATCTCAAAGTTTACTAATTCCAAAACCCACAATATATTATATCTTTATTAAATTTTAGGTTTTTGCAATATATTAGTGTAAATCAGGACTGGTGAGTCATGCCTGTAACCTCAGCTTTCAGGAGACTGAGGCAGAATTTAAAAATGCTTAAGCAAAGCTCTTTTCTATTTTTTTTTTTTTTTTTTTTTTTTTTTTTTAGTTTCTTGAATGTAGCTAGATGGTTCACCAGAGGAATCAAGGCAAATAGTTGTCTTTCTTAATAGGAAGGTTTGGTTGCTATACAGAAAATACTTTTGATGTCCTTCTCATCCTCATCTAGCAAATGTTAATCAAACTCCTCGCCTGTGACACTGGACCCTGTTCTATACATTCCTTCTCAGCCTGCGTCTCTACTCTGTAAGCACAAAATTGAACAGTAGCATCTTTTCCCCCTAGGAGCTGATTTTTTTTTTCTTAAATTTGCTGTTCCTTTTATTTTTTAAATTAAAAAAAGATAAGTTCTGTCTCTGCTGGTGTGCTTCAGCACTTTCACTGAGTAATACACATTGGCTATTCTCACGGAAGAAATGACTCGCTGCTGTTTTTCTCCCCCATACCCCAGCAGCTGCATTGAACTGGTCCAGCATAGCCCTCAGCAGATCTTTGTCTCTTCATTTTGTTCACAGATCTCTTGAGGGATGGATTACAAGCAGCGTGCTGTTTGTGTTTCTGCTTTTTGGCAACATAAAAGAAATTTTAAAACATTCCAAATAGTGTATTTCCTGTATCCTTCATAATAAAGACAGTGGAAGAAAGTGCTGCCCACCGGAGATCAACAAAACCTTCCACCCAGAGCTACATCTTGGCTCGGACTTTCCTCCAGCCATAAACCCAAGGAGTGTGCCGTCCTCCTTGTTTCTCGTCGTAAACATTCCCGATGCTTCTCCACGGTGGAGGGTAAAGCTTGCAGTAGAAAGTGTATGTAAGTGCACAGTAGGTGCCGTGTGCGGGAGCCTGAAGGCACGGTCACCCTGGCTGAGGACTTTACACTCATTATCAAGTTAATTCGTACACGGTCACATGAGTTAAGTATTAGATCAAGGAAGTCCAGGCAAAGTGATTTGCTTAACAAGAAACTTTGTGTAAAGATAGGAGGTTGGTGGCAGCAGCCTGGGGATGAAGGTCCAAGTCAGTGTGCTGCCACAGACTATGGTCTCATTCCACTGTCCTGTGTATTTGTAATCCCACAGGACCATTTTTATGGTAGTTAAATGATCAAGAGCACCAACTTCAGACCAAAATTGCTTCTGATCAGTTCTTTGCTTTTGTAGTTATAAGACGTTACTCCTTTTCTCCATGTCTCAACTTCCTCCTTTTAAAAGTGAATGTTACTGTTTCTCTGTTCCTCATGTCTTTTCAGGATTAAATGAATAATTAATAAAGTACACCACCACACATTTGCTACATACTTGCCAAATGTTAGTTATTTCCTTTGTCAAAGTGTTTCTTGCCAAAGTTATGATGTGTTTCCTTCAAAATGTCAAGATTTTGATTTCCTTTACAACTAACTCAACAATCTCACATTTAGTTGCTATTGACATTTAGATTAAGGTTGTATCTATGTGATGTCAGAAGGCAAAAAAAAAAAAAAAAAAGTCAATTTGGGGAAAAAATGAAGCTAGGGGACCAGTTCAGTGCAAGTGTTAGTCATGGTTGCCAAGCGGGATCCTGAGGGACAGGATTTTGCAAGGGGTCTCTTGAAAGACTTTTCAGTTGGCTGTGTGATTATGTTGATGGCAAAGTTTAAATTATCAAGAAGAAAAAGAAGGGGTAGCAGATGGGGAATCAAACCATTTTCAAGTGCAGTTCTATGTCTCACCCTAATTGCCTTCATCAAGGATAATGGAAGGAGTTGGCGGAAATGTGGATTTTCAGAGACCTTGCTTTCCAGAACGCTGTGGGGATTGTGGACATCTCAGGAAAATCTTCCATTGTTCAATAATTGTCTTTCTTGTTTAATGAATTAAAGTTTCTTCTCACCTGAAGACATCTCCCAGTATTTGCTGTGTGAGTGCTTTTGGTATATAGAATTGAACCATGGTTCCAACTTTCCAACTGGAACTTTTTGAGGGTTTATCACATAATTATAAATATTTCATACTATTAAATACTTGTGGAAACAAAGTTTTTATAATTTTAACATCAAACTTTGTTTTAATTTGAAGAAAAGTGAGAAAATACAGAAAGGCATGAACATTAGCCTAATCATATTTAGAATTGGTAAATTTATTGCCAGTAAAATATTGCTTTAATGTATGTTTATGGGTTAAAAAAGACTGAGTGAAATTAAAATTTTATTATTCATATCAATATCAAGAATAATGCTATTCGATACAACTTTATTTTAGCTTTTGAAAAGTTTGTTCACACAAGATGTAATGAGCCCAGAATTATATTCACCAGAAGGATATCGCAGAGAATTTCACATCATTACAAGACTAATAATATTATAAAAATATTAATAATAATGAAAGATTAATTGCCATTATATGTGCTAAAACAGGATTGTGTTGCTTTTGATCATTCAGTTCCTTGTTTGGAATGGGACCTGAGAAGTGGTTTATTTTATTGTTTGTGTGGATATGTGGAGTGTGAGTGGAGGTGGTGTGTGGTGTGGTGTGTGTGGTGTGTCTTTTGCACACACAGTTATGTGTGTGGGTGTGTGCATTTTTTGCGTACAGAAGGTAAGTGGAGGAGGATGTTGAGTGTCCTTCTTCTCTATCACTCTTTACCTTATTCCTTTGAGACAGGAACTCACTGAGTGTGGAGCTATGTTGATGGCCAGAAAACCCATATGACCCTTTTGCCTTTATCCTCCACGTTCTGGGGTTTCAGGTGTATGTGACTATGTCTGGCTTTTTACATGACCTGAGTTTCTGTGGTGAATGTTCTTACTCAGTAAGTAATCTCCAAGCTCTAAAGTGTTGTATTTTGAAGACTGATAGCCTGTGAAAATGGAGAATGTCAAGCTGGAAGATAGATCTCTGAAGTCGGGTGCCCTCAGGCACTGTGCACAGTGAAATGGTGGTGAAGTCACTGTTACTATGGAAAGCCATACCTACCTTGCTCCCAGCCCCTCACTGGTTCAGTGAAGAAGGTGATGCAATTCAGATCCTGCCCACCTGCCCAGACATAGCCAAGCCTTTTATATATCACAGTCATAACAAACCAACCTATCTGTCTTGTCTCTAGGATAGCTTGGGAGTTCAAGTCCATTTTACTACTTGCAAAGTATCTGTGGTTTAGGATGGCTGACACACGCTGGTGGTGTCAAGTTAAGGGTCTGTACATGAGGTGACTGGGTGGAGGTCATGCAACAGGCATGGTCCATCATTGAAATTGGTGGTTTACTTTTCTTTGCATTGCACCTTTATGTCAGAACATATAATTTTGAGTATGAGAGATGAAGCAAGGCAATGTGTAGCTCTTTGTTGAAGAAAAGTAGAGCATGAACAGTTTTATCCCATAAGTTTTCAATTCTTCCAATAAATCTGATGCATAGGATGATGAAGAGAGGATGATAAAGTCAATCAGCGAAGAGGGCCTTGGTCACCTGTCCTATTGGCAGCACCATTTTGTATGTCTTTAGTGTGGTTTTCTATCCAATGGATGAATTACAGAGTTCTGGGAACCATGGGGTAGCAGGTTTAAAGCAAAGAGCACTGTCTTAATGTGGCATCTTAGATGGTTTCTAGTAAACTGCCTGGTGACAAATACTGGAAGAAGTCTTTTCTTTCCCCTTATCTCAGAAGCAATGGACATTCTGGCCAAAGAACTGGGTTTCTAGATCTCTACTCCCACTGGGCTTTCTGTTATTTTATTTCTTCTCTGCGGAGTTCTGAACACAAGTCCATAAACTGTTGATTTGTATCCCTCTGCATATTCAATGAACGTCTCTTGAAACCTAAGAGATATTCGTAGATAAAAACTTTTCCTCTGAGGTAATAGTGGTGGCTTGACTGAGAAATGTCGCCGCAGGCTCACGTATTCGAATCTTTGATTTCTTGTTAGTGGTGCTGTTTGGGGAGGTACAGCCTTGCTGGAGGAAGAGCATCACTGGAGGGCAGGCCTGTGAGTTTATGGTCTTGGCCACATCTAGTTCCACCGTGTCTGCTCTGTGTTTGCGGCTGAAGATGTGATCTCTCAGCTTCTTCCTCCAGCCACCTGCTGCAATGATTCCCCTGTCATTATGAACTATCCCTCTGGAACTGTAAGCTAAAGCGAACACTTTCTTCCACGAGTGGCTTTTGGCCGTGGGGTTTTATCAGAGTAAGAGAAAAGAATTACTAATACAGTAAATAAGTGAACTAGAAAAACTTGAAAGCTTCAATGCCATCAAAAGTATTTATGGAGATATTTTACTGGCAGAATCATTTCATAACGAGGTAAAGGAATTTACAATACCCTGATGTTTGTGTACCCATTGGAGACAGACTTTATAGGACACAATTATATTTTTTATCCGTTTTGTAACAAATTTCAAAGACAAATTTGCAGAGAGTAGAGTAAAATTTCTTTGCCTGCTATTATGACTGAATAGGCTTATAAGCAAGGGGGTTATCATGTACATCTTTCTGGAGAGCAGATTTTCACATTTGTTTGAAATACTTTTCTACAGTGCAAACAAAAACATTGGTTTTCTGAAGTATTTCTTTTTTTTCTTTATTTTTTTGACTATTACAATTTATTCACTTTGTATCCCAGCTATAGCCCCTTCCCTCATCCCCTCTCAATCCTACTGTCCCTCTCTCATCTCCTCCCATGTCCCTCTCCAAGCCCACTGATAGGGGAGGTCCTCCTCCCCCCCTCTGGCCCTAGCCTATCAGGTTTCATTAGGACTGGCTGTATTGTCTTCCTCAGTGGCCTGGAATAGCTGCACTCCCTGCAGGGGAAGGTGATCAAAGACCCAGCCACTGAGTTCATGTCAGAGACAGTCCCTGGTCCCCTTACTAGGAGACCCACTGTAGCTTCCATGGGCTATATCTGAGCAAGGGGTCTAGGTTATCTCCATGCATGGTCCTTGGTTGGAGTATTGGTCTTTGCAAAGACCCCTGGTCCCAGATTTTTTGGTGATGTTGGTCTCCTTGTGGAGCTCCTGTTCCCTCCAGGTCTTTCTATCTCCCCTTTCTTTCATAAGATTCCCTGCACTCTGCCCAAAGTTTGGCTATGAGTCTCAGCATCTGCTTCAATACCCTGCTGGGTGGAGTCTTTCAGAGACTCTCTGTGGTAGGCTCCTGTCCTGTTTCCTGTTTTCTCCCTCTTCCAATGTCTATCCCATTTGTTTTCTGAGTGAGGATTAAGCAACTTCCCTAGGGTCCTCCTTCTTGTTTAGTTCTTTAGGAGTATAGATTTTAGTATGCTTATCCTATATTATATGACTAAAGTTCACTTACCTTTTTGTTTCTACTGGAGCAATACTTTGAGACGGGGCCTTGGCTATGTTGCTTAAGCTGTCCTTGAACCGAAATACTCCCATGTCAACATTCCAAGCAGCTGGGGTTATAGGCATGCAACACCATGTCTGACTCAGAGGGGTTCTTAATTTTAATACTCACACCACTTAATTGTTCATATCTATCAGACAGTAGTGAGCCACAAAATAAATAACCCGTAGGACTCACTGAAGATTGGCTTTCCTGGCAACTCACATAAGGATGGAGAATAAATCAGTGAGATGATGTCTCTTCCTCAACTTGTGCAATGAACTGATTCACTGCTGGGGATGGGCGGGGGGGGGCAGGCCTGGATATGAAAGAACATATGTTTCAGATGTCAACAAGAAAAGAAGTGAGACAAGAAAAACAAAAGGAAAGGAAAACAGCTACTAATCTCTTGAGTTCACTTTCTGGGAAAAGTTAACAGCTGAGTAGGTTTTACAGTCCCTGTCCACACACTTGGGTTCCTGCTGTTCCCAGCGTTCACTGGATTTGTATGTCCATGGATCAATTGAGCTGCATGGTTTTGTCATTCACGGCAGACATGGAAAAGATTCCCGTCTTGTGAGATGGGTTTGGTATTTAGGTTCATAGGGTATACAGACAATAATTTCTGAAAAGGGGGCATATTTAATGTGCTGATTGGGGGTCTGAAAGGTGGAGCTGTCTGCAACAGTCTCGGATGCAGAATTATGGGAGGTGTTGAGTGCCAGCTCAGCAGTCCCCTCACAGGTACTTTCATTCTTCACTCCGTAACACATGGTGTATTTGTTTTGTCTTGCTAAAGAATTTGGGGCAATTTGAAGAACAAATATTAGAGCCAGTGACAACCCACACATGTGGAATTTTGACGACTTTTGCAGATTGTGTAGATCTGGTTTTTGTCCCACAGCAAAGTAGAAGATTATTATAGCAGACCAAAAAGATTGTAAGAGTTACAACACAAAATATCTAAATTATGGGGTCCAGCAAAGCATGTAAGGAGCAGGTGGGCCATCATGCACATTTCTATCATTTAGCATTCAAATGGGCCATTGGGTGAATATTTTTATCATCTCATTGCTATAATAATTCCTTGAAATAGGCTGATAATTTTATTCTCACAGTGGGTGATGATATATATGGACCAAAGAAATGGAAAAGAATCTAAGACTTCTATTTGCAAGACAAAGTGTTTAGCATAATCTATTTGTTCTACTTTATTAATTACACAAGTCTTATTCTGTTTTATTTCATTTTTGAACGTGTGTGCGTGTGTGATTTAAAATGTGCCACTTTGAGCCATATGTCTGTATGTTTTGGTTTTGGGCATTTTGAAGCTTTTTTAGTTGGGATATTAAAATTTATTCAAGGTGTATTTTTATTATTAGTGCATCAATTCAACACAATACAGTGCTCTTTTAACTTGATAAAAGACTTTAAGTACTATGTTGCCTGAGCAATGTTGCCGGGGTTGCTTCTTTTATGCATTTTGGATTAGTTACAATACACACAGTCTTTACTGGTTGGTCTTATCTCAGCCTTCAGCTGTATTCTCAACAAGCAGTAGCTCTTGCATTGTTGCTCGCTTTTGTGTTCACTCAGTGAAGACGCTGCAAACACGAATAGAGGAATCAGACCATCACCATCCAACACAAATAAAACTGTCTAAATCCGTGATTCTGTATTATCTTTCCTCTTTTGTGTCCTTGTGGTTGAAGTTACTGGAGCGGCACTGAGAGGCTGAGGGGTGGAGTACATCCTGCATGATGGGATCTCTGACTATAAAGAGTAGAAACAAAATGTACATAAATCAGGGTGGGACAGTGAGTCTCCTTTACTAGGCTTCAGCCCTACCTGGATGACCAGTTTGAGCCAAAGGGACACAGCAGTGAAGGGGATTAAGCACCTGTTGATTAAATGAAGAGAACAGCAGTCTTTTATTGGTTTTGGGGGGGGGGTAAGCTAAAGTTTGGTAATTGTGTCCTCATTATGGATCTGGTTTCCTTGTTGTGTAGAAGCACCCCTGACCTTGGGGTTTTCGGGGTAACACATGGCAACCTAAGCCAGGAGCTGCTTGTCTTCTTGCATGAATGTCTTGGCCATGTGATTTTGCCTGGGCCTTAAGACAAGCCAAAGGGATTGTAAGTGCTTGAACTCTAGAGAAAACACAGAGGTGAGCTATGTGAAACATATTTGCTTCAGTGGACAATAGGTCAAATCAGCTCTGTACTGCAGTGTTGGAGAAAACATTTCCGTGACCAAAAGCTTGTGTTGTAATGCTAAATAGAATCAGACCGGAGAGTTAGGGCAGCAAAGAGGACAGGCAAAAGCAATACCGTTTTCCCTATTTTGGTCAGGTGTTTTTTCTCAGCGACACTAGGGGGATGTTAATATTGTATTGCTCAGCTGTGACACCTCTAAAATGAGTGACTTTCTTAAGTCAACTAAGAGTAAAATGCTGTGATTTTGCTTAAAAAATTGTCACACATCTAAGTTGACTGGGGTGGGGTTGCGGAGGGAATTTTTGCAGGAAAAGGCGTTTCCTCAGTAATGACTACCCCTTGTTTTAGTGGTCATTTGTGCAGGCATGTCAAACTCCGCCAGCTTAAGCTTGGTTTAGTCACAAAGTGTTGCTGTTCTGCCAAGGCTCTGGCCTGGGCTAATCTTGTTTGCTGACAAAGCTGCTGAAAGCATACTTTCAATGGGTAATGGGCCAAGGGAACAGAGTTTATTTGGGTTTTGTCCCCTTGCGGTGGTTTCTGCCTATCTCAGAGTTGGAGTAGTTCTGGCTTGAGCGCTGAGCCTTGGTAGTGATGACAGAGTGGCCAGGTCTTCTCTCTCCCTTTTAAAAAATTATTTAGTTTTTCACTTTAAATCCGGATTGCAGCCCTCCCCCTCTCCTACCAGTCCCCCCTCGCACATCCCTTCCCTTCATTCTCCCCTCTCCTTTTCCCAGAGGAGGGGAAGGTCCCCTATAGCTACCAGTCTGCTCTGGCACATTAAATTGCTGCAGGACCAGGTGCCTGTTCTCCCAGTGAGGCCAAACAAGGCAGCCCAGTTAGGGGGACGGGATCCAAAGCCAGGCATCAGAACCAGAGAGGACACCCTGTCTCCCTCCCCGCTCCAGTTGCTGGGGGAACCACATGAAGATCAAGCTGCGCGTCTGCTACATAAGTGCACAGGGCCTAGCACCAGTCCATGCTCTTTGGGTGGTTCAGTCTCTGTGAGCCCCGCTGGGTTCAGATTGGTTGACTCTGTTGGTCTTCTTGCGGAGTCCTTGACTCTTCCGGCTCCCTCAACCGTTTTTCCAGCTCTTCCCATAGGACTCCCGGATCTCTGTCTAATGTTTCGCTGTGGCTCTCTGCATCTGTTTCCATCAGGTCCTCTCTTGTTTGGTCAGTGGGATTAACACACACTCTTATAAATTCTCGGGTGCTTGTATGCTGGTACTTTCATTACACACTCGTTTTCTTACTGTAACATCACCTCCCACGGGTTCTTGCCTACTTAACTTGTGAGTTCTAGTGTTTAAAACTTATTCTTTAAGCTGACACGTTCTCCCATGTAACGTGCGGAACAATGGTAAGAGGCTGCAAGAGATCAAAGATCCCAGCTACTGAGAAACTTTGTGAGTGGTGTTAGAGCTGGTGTCTTGGAGAACAGCACACCTGGGACTTTTATTGGCGCAGCAGGCTCAAGAGGAAGCCCTACTGATTTCCTTCCTCACTGAGGTAACTAGCGCACAGAACTTTCTCATCATCAGCCACTCCCTGGACTTAAAACTTCATTTCTGCGTAATATATCAAAGCGCATACTTTTAAGGATATGCCCAATTTAAAAAATGACATTCTCGTTTCAAGGGGGGTGCCTGTCCATATCTCTTACGATTTAGTTATACCAGAGGTGGTAGTTACCATCTTACTGAGTTGTTTTAATATGTCCAATGTCCCTATGTACTTCTGTCGCATTACCACAAGCCCATCCAATGCAGCATAGGCATTGCTTATAGTAGATAGATGGGGAAAGTGAGGTTCATGTAGCTTATGGGTGTTTGAGAATGTGGTCGACACAGTTTTTGGCTCTGATGTCCTCAGTCATTGTTGTTCGAATATGACCCCACCTGTGAAACTGCCATGCAGCAGGCCAGGGATGAGAATGCTTATTGAGAAAAACAAAAACTGAAACAAAGAAGCAGGGAGGAAAGTAGGCACACATTTCCCACACGCTCCTTTTCCGGTGGGGAAGATATGAGGGCTATGCTGAGGTGCTTTGCTGAGCAGTAGCGTGGATTGGTGTGGTTGGCCACTCAGCTCTTACAATCCAGTAAGCTTGAAGGCAAACTTACAGACATTTAAGCAGACCGTGTTAGGACCAAGTAGTCTGAATGTAGGAGTCAGCTGTTTATGAAAACTTCCTTGAAATCCTGGCTCATGTGGGATGTTACTGTGAGCCACCAGTCTTGTGGAGGCTAGGCTTGGAGGTACCCCTTACTCCAGGGACAAAGTACTAAGAAGAGTGTTCTCAGAGAGCATTTGGGGACACATTAGGATGCTTTGCTTATTGCCTTACACCCATTCTATATTACAGACTATTTTCTTGCTGTCTGGAAAGTTTTTCTCTTTAATAACTCAGCAGGAGAATGTATATTTAGTGGAAGAAATGATCAAGTACATCAAGACCTCCATTTGGAATAAAATCCTTTCCAGGGCTGAGTTAATAGGCCTCCAAGGAAGAACCACTTAAAATAGAATGGGACAAAGTGCTAAATAATCCACCGTCCAGCATAATCTATTGCTCTCCAGGGAGAAGACAGAATGTCGTGACGTGAGTTTTCCATCTTCAATTTCAACAACCCAATGTCAGGATGAGGCTGTGCAACTTGCTGACTGCCTTCATACGCTCTGTGCGTTCTGCCTTCCTTTCCCTTGGTCCCCTGTGGGGGAGGCTGCCCTCCCCCAGACTGTACAGTGCATAGACACCAAAGTCCTTTTAATAGCATTGGGGACGGAAAGGAAGGTAGGAAAGCTCTACAGAAATGAAACACAATGTGAACCACAGAGAAAGCATCAACTGTCAGTTTTTGTTCAATTAGGATGTTTTTGTATGCTTATGATATATTGCATATGTTAGCATAGCTGCCTGTGAAGGTAGTAAGAGGAAAGGAATTAGTAAGATTTTTAGTTCAACACTCCTGCATTTTTTTCTCTTTATGAAGCTTGGTTTAACTATACTCAAATATATACAGGCTAGAAACAGAACTTATGGGATTTACTTGGGGGTAAGACTTAAATGTTTTCAACTACTCAATTACGACAATCCTAGGTTTGTGCTCATTATTTTCCTTTAAGAGTTTTGGAGGAAAATATTTACTACTTAACAACTTGGCTATAAGAAGATGGAGGCATTCCTTTAGGTAAAGGAATATTTTCTTCACTTTGGCACATTTGAATTTGGGGCTTGGTAACTCAGCATTGCTGATGTTCAGTAACTTCCTGAGACTTCCTGTTTGATGCCAATGCTCTCCACAGGACTTGCCCAAAACAAGACATTTTCTACCATCTGTCAGTTATCTCTCAGGGGAGGGTGAAGCTCTCCTGTCAATAACCATTCCTTTAGTCCTTAGGCTAACTAATGGTGACTTAGGTAGCAGCAGGTAATCACAGCTTAATTTTAGAACGATGTAGACCTCATATGAAGTTGTGACTGTAGGTTTTATTGTTTAATACTGTAATTTGATAAAATTTAAAAATTTCATTTTAAAATTAACAAGGAAATGAAAGGAAACGGTTTAACTATAGAAGAGTCACAAAAATGAAACTGACATCCCCTAAGGCTTAAAATTATTCTTTGGTGAAGTGGAACAATGATCTCACCTAAGGAAAATTTCTTCCTGAAAGAATAGTTTTGACTATTATTTTTTTGCTATAGAAAAGCATGGAATTTAAGGTTTGTAGGGCTCCCACTGGTTAGTGTGTGACAGGTAGGGAAAGAAGGGTAGAACCTTGCTGGTGGGTTCCTGTTCCTTTCAAGTTAAGCCTTAGTATTGAGATACATGTGCTCAGTTATAGAAAATCTATAGTTAATTATAGGTAGGCATAATCTGGGAACTGTGTATAGCGGTACACAGACGTTAATGCAGAATGTTGTCTTTTCAAAGTAGGGCCTCCTGGAGAAATGCTTGGTTTTGAGCTAGAGCAGGGAAAATACACAGCAAACCTAGAGAATCTTAGAGTGCCAGAAAATAAATTGTAAATAAAAAAGTGTCAAAACCAAGACAAACCAGTACCAAGCTGCGTGAGCCAGACGTGGAAAACAAAACAAAACACAACAAAAAACAAAAGACAAACAAAAACACTACCAATGGTCAGAGTTACTACAAAGGGAGCAAAAATAAATGCATTAAAAAATCACTATAATCCAAAGACTACAGTATCTGTGAGCTTGTAATGATATAACTAAATAAGTGAAGGATAATCAACAAATCTTCCTTACAGAAAGATTCCAAAGAATACATAAAGAAAGCATGAAAGGATGGAAAAGATGCAGAGAATACCTCAGCAAACCCTGTAAGAGCCACAGGGGAAAGCTAAAATTTATGGCTGAGGCATTAAGAGTGAGAGAATGTTTGCTTAGTCTTAAGTATCTCCTCCTAAACATTGAATTACTGTGAGTTTAACAAGCATTCACAAGGTCTTCAGGACACCTCCCGTCAACAGGAGCTTCATTTTCCTCTCTGTGAGGATGGCCTGCCTAGTGTGAGTTGCTTCTAATGAACATACTATGTGGACGGGAAGGCAGTTTCTGGAACGAAAGCTTCTGGTAGATGTTACCGGAGCTGTAGATGAAGGCTAGCACCAGAGTGATGATCGCTATCAATATCAGGTAGTCTTGACTTGATGCAGTGAGAAAGGCAATTCACCCCTGGTGTACACCCCCCCCCCCCCACTGTAGACAAAGCTGGGGAAACGTCAGTAAACCTACATCTCAATATCTTACTACGAAATAACAGACCCGTACCCTTCGAAAGTGTCGAGGGTCACAAGGAAAGAGTGAAATTGTCAGGGACTGCAGAGAGAGAAAGAAAGAGAGAGAGAGGTCAATGAAAAAATAACATGCTATTTTGCATAGAATCTTTGACTAGGAAGAAGGCATTATTGGAAAATCTGAAGAAATAAAAAAAAAGTCTATGGTGAAGTGTTGTACTGTGGCTAATTGCTTTGCCTTGGTAAATGTACCATGGTTATGTAAGATGCTAACATTAAGGACACATAATTAGAAGGTACTGGAGGGACCCTATTACTAGCCTTAAAACATTTTTAGGAACCTAATATTTTTTTTAAATAAAACAGGAACTAAGAAAAGAAAAGAAATCAGAATATTTGTGAATGTAATCAGTTCACTGGAGGGTAATTATGTGTGTGCTCAGTATCACTAACTGTGAGGGCAAGAAAAATCAAATCCACAAAGAGATGCCCCTTCATGTCATTGCGGTTATTAGCACAGGGAGAAAAAGAAGTAAGAGTGTTCAAGGAAACATGGAGATATTGGAACTCTGGCGCACTGCTTATGGAAGGTAGGGCTGCGTGGCTGCTATGAGAAACAGTCTGTAGTCTGTGACACAGGAGAAAGTTAGTGACATTAAACATTTGGGGATTTTTCTTAGGAAATTTCAGAGTCCATCATAATGGGAAGCATCAACTTTGCTGAGATTTAGTCCATATATAGGATGCCTAAAGCATGCTAGTCAAGGACACACTCTCACTTTATGTCCTGTCGCTGTACTCCATAACAGAAAGTGGTAATTAACTCCTTTTATGTGATTATTTTTTAAAATTATTATCATTATTTTTTTTTTAAATTCTTCTCTCATATAGTACATCCCAACTGCCAAGTATGCAGAAGTGGTGTAACAGGCCTGGCAGAAATAAACATTCTAAAGAGAGACACTTTGTGTCTCTCTTCTGACTATTGGACTCTTGAAGTAGTGGAATGGGAGATGGGAATTTCCCCAGAGTCTCATGCTGGGAGAAGGAAAAACACCCTTTGAGGGGGGGGGGAACAGGAGAGGAGAGATTTCACACAGTTCTAACAACTGTGTGATCACTTCACAGGGTCAGGCTGAAGCCCAGAGTATGATGGGTCAGAGTGGGTGGGACAGGCCCTTCACAGAGCTATTTAGAAGTCCATATTCTCGGCTCTCTGTTTGAACTTGTATCTCAGTTCAGGACCTGAAAGGTGGACTTGGGGCTTTCACTGGATCTCTCTGTCCCTCTTCCTAAAGTGATCACATTTAGTAAATCTTCAGCTCTGCACTTGTAGTTTCTCTCTTTCTAATAGGTTTATTGAGAACAGTAGTCACAATCGATTTGAAGTACATATTGTACCCACCTCCCCCACTTTGGCAAGAAACTGGTGGTCATCCAGGAGCAAAGGCACATTTTGGGGAGATCTGAGAGTGCAGCCTGAAGCCTGGGTCACGGTCACCATTCAGATCCCCTGGGCCATGTCTCAGCCATGCTGGTTGAAGCAGTAGTGGGTGACAGGACTGGATTATTGCTGTCTTCTTATCAACAAGTGTGCTGGGATGCAGCCCCAGCCTTCGCTGAGTGTCAGGGTAGAGGCCTGGAATCAAACTGCCACTTGATAACCCTAAGGAATTTTGGACTTGGCCCCGTGCATTGCTGAGATGTCGCAATGTGGGTCCACTCTGGCATCATGTATTATCGTGAATTTGATAAGGATAAGGAACTATTCATAATCCCCATTGCCTGTGTTTCCAACCCACATTTTCATTTCCCTGATTGTTAAGGGCTGAGCACTGTTCTTTTGGTGAAGGACGTTGACTTCGCCTGCCACTCAGCAATTTCATCTCACAGTCTTTTTTTTCTGTTTTCTCTATGAAATGAAGGGGAGAGAGTGATAATTGTTCATGGTGACCTTTGGTAAATATCATTGATGTTTGAGCATTCTACCTTAATGTACTGTTCAGAGAGGCTTGACACATAGTTGGTGCTCAATAAATGACCTTATGCAGCATTCAACAGCAGCATGTGAAAAGTCAATAGAAAGTTAGATGACCTAATACAGGGTCAGCCAGATAGTAAATATTTTTGGTTTGGAGGTCATATGGTCTCTGTCACAGCTATTCTGCTCTGCTGATGAGGTGCAAAAGCAGCCATAGGCAAGGGCTAAATGAATGGACATAGCTGTTTCAATTATCTTTATAAAAAAGAAATGGACCCAGCTTAGCCTTTAGGCTATGGTTTTCAGTTTCTAATAACCATGTCTTTAGATCGTTCCTTTTGTTTAATCTTCGAGTATGTGGCTTTCTAGAATGAGGCTTTTAAATTAAGGAAATTTTAAAGCAGAAATATATTAGCACTCTATTCCCAGATACACAGGTAAAATAAATGGAAATAATAACGTATCACCAAAACACAGTTTGGTGACAGACATAGAAACTACAAAAACATAGCCATCATAGTAATGACTTTTATAACAGAAATGAAAAATTTTACTGTTCATTTTATAGTTAGGAAAATGATATTAATATTGACTAATTGCTTTTAAATTTTTTGCGCCTAGAATTAATTTTACCTAAATTCCTGAGCACTTACGATCTATGCCTCATTATGCATATGAGAAGATTTTCTTTGGATCTTCTGCTATGAGAATGCAACTGATCATAGTCTATGCTTAATCCTTGCTTGTATCTTGATGACCTTAAGGGGAAGTTGAGGTGGTAGCTCTCAACCAGGTGGCAAAACCCCAGATTTTGCACATATATTTCCTTGCTCTCTACACAAAAAAGTGCTGGCTTTTAGCAGGGAGAATCAGAATGTCTTAGTTAGGGTTTCTATTGCTGTAAAATGACACCATGACCACAGCAACTGTAGTAAAGCAAAACATTTAATTGGACTGGCTTAGAGTTTCAGAGGTTCAGTCTGTTATCGTCATTGTAGAGTGCAGGCAGGCATGGTGCTGGAGCAGGAGCTGAGAGTTCTACATCTTGATCCACAGGCAGCAGAAGTGACTGTGTGTTACTCGGTGTAGACTGAACATGTGAGACCTGTAAGCCCACCCCTGCATGCGACATGCTTCCTCCAACAAGACCACACCTACTCCAGCAAAGCCACACCTCCTAATAGTGCCGCTCTTATGGGCCAAACATTCAATCATATGAGTCTGGGAGAGCCATACCTATCCAACCTACCACACTGGGAGAGGGTGATAAGCATGAAGAAGGCGGCATGGACTGTTGAAAGATGATAAGAATCATGGTGAAAAGTAGACAAAAGTAGTATTCCATTGTGTAAACATACCACACTTTTTGTATCCATTCCATTGAGGGGCATCTAGGTTGTTTCCAGATTGTGGTTATTATAAATAAAGTTGCTATGAACATAGCTGAGCAGATGTCCTTATTGAATGTGGGGCATCTTTTGGGTATATGCCTAGGAGTGGTATAGCGGGATCTTGAGGTAGCACTATTCCCAATTTTCTGAGAAAGCACCAAATTGATTTTCAAAGTGGGTGTACAAGGTTATATTCCCACTAGCAATGGAGGACTGTTCCCCTTTCTTTCCAGCCTCTCCAGCATGCATCATCCCTTGAATTTTTGATCTTAGCCATTCTTTTTTTCCTTTTTTAAAAAAAATTATTTATTTTTTGTATTAATTATGGTTTATTTATTTTGTGCCCAGCTATGGCCCCCTCCCTCATCCCCTTCCACTCCTACCCTCCCTCCCTCTTCTCCTCCCATGCTCCTACCCCAGTCCACTGATAGATGAGATCCTCCTCCCCTTCCATCAAACCCTAGCCTATTAGGTCTCATCAGGACTGGTTGCATTGTCTTTCTCAGTGGTCTGGTCCAATTAAATGTTTTGCTTTACTACAGTTGCTGTGGTCATGGTGTCATTTCACATCAATAGAAACCCTAACCAAGACACTCTGATTCTCCCTGCTAAACGCCAGTACTTTTTTTGTGTAGCTACACTCCCCCCAGGGGGAGGGGATCAAAGAACCAGCCACTGAGTTCATGTCAGAGACAGTGCCTGATCCCCTTACTAAGGAACCCACTTGGGGACTGAGCTGCCATGGGCTACATCTGTGCAGGGGTTCTAGGTTATCTCCATGAATGGTCCTTGGTTGGAGTATCAGTCCCAGAAAAGACACCTGTGTCCAGATTTTTTGGTTCTGTTGCTCTCCTTGTGAAGTTCCTGACCCCTCCAGGTCTTTCTATCTCCCCCTTCTTTCATAAGATTACCTGCACTCTGCCCAAAGTTTGGCTATGAGTCTCAGCATCTGCTTTGGATCTTAGCCATTCTGATGGTTGTGAGGTGAAATCTGAAGGTCGTTTTGATTTGTATTTCCTGAATGACTAAGGATTTTGAGCATTTCTTTAAATGTTTCTCTGCCATTTGATATTCTTCTGTTGAGAATTATCTGTTTAGCTCTGTACCCTATTTTTTTAATTGGACTACTTGGTTTGTTTGTGTTTAACTTCTTTAGTTCTTTATGTATTCTGGATATTAGCCTTCTGTCAGATGTAATGTAACACTATTGAGTGATTAAAAACAAGGAAATAAGTGATGGGAACTAGAAAAGATCATCTGGAGTGAGGTAACCTAGAAGCAGAAATACACATATGATATATATTCACTTATAAGTGTATATTATTCATATAATATATGATAAACATACTAAAATCTATAGTCCTAAAGAAGCTAAACAACAAGGAGGACCCTAGGGAAGATATTTAATCCTCATTCAGAAGGGCAAAAAAGATAGACATCAGAAGTAGGAGGAGACAAGGAACAGGACAGGAGACTTTCACAGAGGACCTCTGAAAGACTCTACCCACCAGGATATCAAAGCAGATACTGAGACTCATAGCCAAACTTTGGGCAAAGTGCTGGAAACCTTATGGATGAAGAGGGATATAGAAAGACCTGGAGGAGACAGGAACCCCACAAGGAGAACAACAGAGTCAAAAATCTGGGCCCATGAGGACCTCCAGAGTCAGATACTCCAACTAAGGACCATGCATGGAGATTACCTAGACCCCCTGTTCAGAGGAAGCCCATAGGCTGCTCAGTTTCCAAGTGGGTCGGTTAGTAATGGGTGCAGGGGCTGTCTCTGACGTGAGCTCAGTGGCCGGCTCTTTGATCACCTCCTCCTAGTGGGTACAGCCTTGCCAGGCCACAGAGGAAGATGATGCAGTCAGCCTTGATGAGACCTGATAAGCTAGGGGCAGTTAGAAGAGGAGGGCCTTTCCTATCCAGGGACTAGGGAAAGGGCATAGGGGAGAAGAGGGAGGGTGGGAGGACTGGGAGGAGACAAGGGAGGAGGCTGCAGTGGGAATACAAAGTAAATGAATTCTAATAATATAAATAAGTAAGTAAGTAAGTAAGTAAGTAAGTAAATAAATAAAAAAATTTAAAAAAGTAGAGCAAAGGACTGGGGAATAGAGAGTGCTCAGCACGTATGTGTGAGTGCATGCCTATGTACTTTGCTGGGAGTGGGGGGGAGGTTGGGAGCTTCTGCATTGAGTGCCGTGGCCAGGGCAGGAGAGCAGTCCACAGGGAAGTCATACTGGAGTGAAGACAGCCTTGAAGAAGTTAGGGGAATGTATAAGAGATTTCCACATGAACAAGGCTTACCAAGACAAAGCTGGCTCTCTATGTTCCTGGACAATTGAGTCCTTTGTGGCTGTAGCAGGGGTGGATGGACTGTCTTCAGGGTCTGATTGCACGCAGCTGCCAAGTTTATCCTTAGGACTCTGGCTCTTGGAGAGTCACCCCCGGTGTTTAGCAGCAGAGTGACACAGAAGTTTTAAAAGATGGCTTCTGGCTGCTGTGCCCAGAATAGGCTCTAGTACCCAATAGTAGCAACCATGGTACCATTTAGAAGTATTCCTCCTTCTCCTTATTTTTTCTTCCCTATGAGAAGTAAAGGCAACTGTGGCCACCCTGTAAAGCTTTGTTAAGAAAGGCCAGACATCGGTTAGAATTTCAAATAGGTCCAGGAGAAATTTATGAGGTATTGAGTATAAATTGTTAAAGAAAACAGAGTGAAGAATAATTCTTAGGCTTTTGGCTGGAGTCATGGGTTAAGAGAAATATCTTCCATACAGTAATAAAAAGACAAACTGATGTAAAAATGACAGCCCATCACGGTACTATATATATATATATATATATATATATATATATATATATATATATATATATATATATATATATATTATTGGTCTAGGGACAGCAGCTTTTGGTAAAAAGCTACCCACAATGTGTCATTCTCTGCTGTCACTTTTTTGCTCATCCCATCATCAAGTTTCTACTAGAGGTTTATAACCTGAGATGGCTCAGGCCCTCAAGCCTTGTACCACCTCATTTTGAGATGACAATAAGTGTTTCATGTACTGGGATTAGTTCTTGGTATTATTCTGCTTAGGGGAAAAAATGTGTCCTGAATATTTATTTTCTGTGTGGGCACCTGATGAATGAAAACAAAATCACTGTTCTATCATCATCAGTGTTTCAGAACATTCTATAGCTACAAAGCATGGCTGGAGTTGAGCACATTTTATTTTATTATTTCCTTTTTTAATATTATTTAATTTTTTGTTGGACTGGCTATTGAACCCAGGGCTTCATGCATGCTAGATAGGCACTCTTAGCATTGAGTTACATTCTCAGCCTACTCTGCCATTTACATCTTCACGTAACCAAGAAAGCATTATCCCTTTCTAGAAGATGAAGTGCTCACCTTCCCACAAAACCAAACCAGCTGTATAGTTCAAACAGATTCTGAGGCATGGGTCTTGAACTTTCTCAACGCCAGACCCATGTTGACCCCCAAACCACAAGCTCTCGCCTCAAAGGAAATAAGAGACCGCTTAATGGAGAGCCAAATTAGAGTGACCGTGGCTTGAAAACACAGATTTTGGTTGCCACAAATTTCATATTTCAACACTGAAGCAGCCTCACGACCCTTTTATAGTAACAAAACAAAGTCATAAATCAAGACACTTTTCAAATACACTGGCAGAAGCATCACAGAGGTGCTTATAACAGGATGTAAGAAGTTTTCTATGGGCCTCACATCCTATCTGATGAGATTCTTAGCTTTTGAGTTGGTGAAAGCGAGTGGCCTGATAAGTTAACAGGATCCCCATTTTTCTCTATCAGTCACAGGATGTTAGTTCTGAAATAGAGGTAGGCAAGAAATGGCAGTTTTCAGAACTAGTCCCAGATAAGGTGTGGACTGGTAACATTCCAACTCTTTCATTTCACTATAGTTCTAATCAGCCAATCACTTTTTGCAGATGCAGTATCTTTCCTGGAATTTTCCTTGACACCTGTCTGTCTCAAAAGCTGATGACCTTCTGAATTTGTTCCCTAATAACCTGGACCTGGTTAGCTTGACATGTAGCAATAAAAAGATTGACTAATTAAATGATTATTGAATGCCTGTGATATGCCCAGAAGTGGGCAGCAACTCAGGGTGGGTCCTGAAGAAAAACAAGAATCTGAATGAGAATGTGTTGCAAAATGTTCTGATTTATACTAACATAAACCTACTGCAAGCCAATTCTCAAGTATGATTGTGCAATTTAAACAATTACTAAGTTATTTGATTATTATATATTTATAATCATACTAATTCCTGGGTGAATTAGGGAAGCCATCCCCAGCAAGCTTCTTTTGCTTTTTCTCACACACTGATCTGATCCAACTGTCAAGAAGTTCAAAAATTCCTCAAATCTCAGACTACTATCCATCTCTGTCCTGCCCACTTCTAGAAAAGATCATCCTGAGTGAGGTATCCCAGAAGCAGAAAGACACACATGGTATATACTCACTTATAAGTGGATACTAGACGTATAATATAGAGTTACCATACTAAAATCTGTACACCTAAAGAGGCTAATCAAGAAGGAGGATCCTGCGTAAGATGCTCAATGTTCATTCAAAAAGGCAAATGTGATAGGACAGGAATCTATCACAGAGGGCCTCTGAAAGACTCTACCCAGCTGGGTATCAAAACATATGCTCAGACTCATAGCCAAACTTTGGGCAGAGTGCAGGAAATCTTATGAAAGAAGGGAGAGATAAAAAGACCTGGAGGGGACAGGAGTGCCACAAGGAGAGCAACAGCACCAAAAAATTGGGCATAGGGGTCTTTTGTGAGACTGATACTCCAACAAAGGACCATGCATGGAGGTAACCTAGAACCCTTGCGCAGATGTAGCCCATGGCAGCTCAGTGTCCAAGAAGGTTTCCCAGCAATAGGAACAGGGGCTGTCTCTGACATGAACTCATGGGCTGGCTATCTGATCACCTCTACCTGAAAGGGGAGCAGCCTTACCAGTCCACAGAGGAAGACAATGAAGCCAGTCCTGTTGAGACCTGACAGACTAGGGTCAGATGGAAGGGGAGGAAGGCCACTCCTATCATTGGACTGGGGGAAGGGCATAGGAGAAGAAGAGGGAGGGAAGTGGGATTAGGAGGGGATGGGGAGGGATACAAAGTGAATAAACTGTAATTAATAAAAATGAAATAAAAATTAAAAAAATTAAAAGCACAGTAAAAAAAAAAGAGAGAATAGAGGATGTAGCATTATATCATGAGCTCAGAAACATTCATATAAAATGTTCCCTTTCACAAGTGAATCCTAACTTTAAATACTCAGATATGTGTGCTCAATTTGGAGCACCTGAAGCAGGAAAAACTAATTTTTAATATGAGCATTTCTTTCAAAATGCAATCAGAACAGTCTATACTTTGTTTACCCACAATGACTTCTTATTTTGCTGAATGTATATTGATGAGAAGTCATCAGTTCCTTTGAAAATATTATCCTTATTGTAGATGCATACTAAGCCCTTCATGTCCTGAACTTTTATACAAAAGAAAATCATGTAGTTTCAGTCTGTTTGACTGGCCTCTTTCACTTAGCACAATGTTGTTGAGGTCTAACCTGGTTGTGGCACACATTACTCACTCGCAGAATTTTATTCTTTTAATGGCGGAATGACACTCTATATTACACTAATATTTCATTTTGTTTATCCATCAGTGAGTGAACACTCTTCACTTTTCAAACTTTTCTTTTAGCTATGTGTCCATGTGTGGTTTTGTGCATGTTCAAATAGATACCCATGGAGGTTGGAAGAGGGCATTGGATGCTATAGAGATGCAGTTACAGGCAGTTGTGAGACACTTGATGTGGGTGCTGGGAACTGAACTCAGGTCCTCTGGAAGACCATCCATGCTCTTAAACTCTAAGCTCTCTCTCCAGTTCTTAATTTTCTCTTTTGAGTAAGATCCTACCATAAGTATGAATGCACACATACCTCTTCTAGATTCTGCATTCTATTCTTGGAATATATATATATAAGGAAAGGAAACTATTTAATATTTAACTTCTAAGTAACCATATTATAAAAAAACAAGGAATAACAAAAAGTGATATTAATAATATTTTGTTTAGCTCAGTCTAACCAAAATATCATAAACACACACACACACTCACTATAGCCTTTGTACTGTCTTGGACACGTGGAAATGCAGGATGTGTTTTACACATACAGCTCCTTTTTGTTTGGCATCTCCTCTTCAGCTGGCCAACATGAGCACGTGACAGGGAGCTGTAGGCATAAGGTTATTGTGTAATTCAAATGATGATTTCTGTACATCCCATATCTGGTTCCAAATCCTTGTTCAGAGAATTTCCTGTCACAGTATTCTATAAACACTGTTCCCCAATTGTCCCCTGATATGCCAACAAACCAGCTTACAGCCAGTCCCTGAATAGGGGAGGGAGTAGGGCTGGATATCTTGCCACCTCGGAGAGGAGGAGTTAGAAGAGGAAGTAGAGGATTCAGCCACAGGCAGATGTCTAGGAGGAACCAGGAGAGAGGATCTGGAACAAAGTTCAATTATCCCTGGAATGTATTCTGGGAGGAAGGTGAGATAGCCTAGCAGGTTAAGAACAGATTAATAACTGTGCTACGAAGCTTGTTAAAATAATATAATCCAGTCTCAGTTATTTGTGTGATGGTCAGGTTAAGAGAGAAACAGAGAAAGAAAACATAGCTTTGTAAAAAAAATAACCGTAACAGAGTTACACCTCTCTGGTCACTGACATGCTTGAGAGCCAGGCAGCACTGAATGTGTAGTGAGAGCTGCTGAACTTCAGATCACTTCTTTCTTCCACATTTCTTGAGAAACACTTTCACATTAGAGGCCCTGGCATTACAGCCAGGCCCATCCCACTCCTTTCAGGGAGGCTTCCGTGAGACAGGCTTTGTGATCTTGCTTGGTATTAGGATTAAGTAAAGCCTGGATTTCATTCTAGAGACTTTCGAATCTGAAGGAAGAAAAGAGACCCGGTGGAGAACCTTTTACTCACTTCAAAAAAATTAAACTTCAGATCATGATAGGGAATGATTGACACTTGGCTGCTACAATTTCCTGTCAGATCTAATGACTGCTTTATTTATAGCTGGTGAAAATGCCCCTTGCATGCAGGGCCAGCCCTTCTGGATGGGGTTGCTCTGAGAGTTATCATTGTAATTTCAGTCTTGCTCTTAAGGGCAGCATGTTGTGCACTTGAAATAAGTGCCTGAAACCAAATGACACGAGGAATATCTGAGGGTGAAAAGCTCTTTCTAAGACAACTGCAGAAATGCAATAGCTGCTAACATATTGACCTGAGCCGCCGGTTCTAAGTCTTTTCCTTTCTTTCTTTCTTTCTTTCTTTCTTTCTTTCTTTCTTTCTTTCTT
>NW_026596147.1:2463683-2472822 GCF_907164565.1 Psammomys obesus
CTTTCTTTCTTTCTTTCTTTCTTTCTTTCTTTCTTTCTTTCTTTCTTTCTTTCTTTCTTTCTTTCTTTCTTTCCTTAAGGCGAGGTTTCTCTGTGAAGCCTTTTGGCTGTCCTGGACTGGCTTTGTAGACCAGGCTGGCCTCGAACTCACAGCAACCAGATCCACTCACCTAGCTGAATACTGGGATTTTATAGGCATGGGCTACCTTGCCTGGTCATACTTCTACAAATCTTGTTTAATACCAGTGAAGTTTTCAGACATAGTTTTCTAGATTAATGGATGATGGTCCAGATCTCCCCTTTGCTTTTGGATTGGGAACGTTTGATTGAGCCTGTAAGGGTCTCTACATTCTCATCCGCAATTTTGAAAGGAAATGAAGTGAGGTTTGATGGTTAAGGAAAACCCTACCGTATGGTGCACAGAGCAGGGCCTCACAGTTTGCTTTCCCAGAAGCCTACGTGTGTGTACAGGATTGTTCGTCTCTGCATAGGTGGGAGCATGGTGTCTGTGATGGTTAGATTTCATTGTCACGTGACACAATCTAGACTCATCCGGGAAGGGGTTCTCCATAAGGAATTATCAAGATCAGGTTGGCCTGTAGGCATGCCAGCCAGAGACTTTTCTTGATTGCGTTAACTGAAGTAAGAAGATCTACCCTGAATATGAGCAGCATCATTTGTTTCATGGGCCGGTCCCTGGACTGAATCTGAATGAGTAGCCGTATTTGGAGAAAGCAAGCTGAGCTTTGGCGTGCTGGCGTTCGTTGGTCTCTGTTCCTGATTGTGGATGTGATATTGTGGATATGACCAGCTCCTCCAAACTTATGCCACAATGACTTCGCTGATGTGATGGATGTAACCTTCCCTGTTAGCCGATATAAACCGTCACTCCATTAAGTCGCCACTGTCAGGACGTTTGGCACAGCAGGAGTCAGGATTTCAGGGTGCATCATTAGGGGCAGCAAGGGAAAAGTTAAGGCGAGGAGGGCAAGGAAGCCAGTGAGGGCTTCTAGCTTTTTATGTATTTACGAACATGTCAACCAGATTTAAAACTTGCTGGGGCTGCCCAGCTCTGCGTTGTGAGCTTGTAATCCCAGCACTCTGGGAGGCAGAGGCAGGCAGATCTCTGTGAGTTCAAGGCCAGCCTGGTCTATAAAGTGAGTCCAGGACAGGGAAGACTACACAGAGAACCCTCTCTCAAAAAACTTATAAAAAACAAAAACAAAAGACAAAAGAACCCCCCCCCCAAAAAAAAAAAAAAAGAGAAAACCTCACTGGGCAAAATTTTGTGAGCTATCTTATACTTTGACACAGTAAAGCATGCAATCATGTATGCTGGACATCTGACATCTGAATAATTAGATCCTCAGATGTGGGTGCCTTCTCGCTCATAGTCTTATGGGTGTTTCATTGCAGAAGGCACATGACCCATTTCCGCTCTTCTGCTTCAACTAAAACTATTCTAAAGAGAGCAGGATGAGACAGGGTGGCTTCAATTTTTGAACTCCTGTGAAAGCAACTTTCATATGTTTAGCTGTGTTGAATTTTTATTTGTGTGCCGAACTTTATTCTGTGGTTTACCAAGGGCAAATAACAAGGCAATTATATGTGGCAGATGAAAAGAGACATATGAAAATGATAAATTTAGCTGTGGATCTCTGACCTAATGGAATAATCATCTTGCTTTTGAAATACTAATTATTTTGCACAGAAACTTTTTCCTTTACCCTCACAACTCATTTAAAGAGAATTTAAATAGTCCCCTGGCCACACAAGATACAATCAACATATTTAACCACAGTACAGTCATTGAGTTTTAGGTTAAAAAATACACTTAGGAGCTGAGGGTAGCGGAGCACACCTGTAATCTTAGCATGTGGGAGGCAGGAGGATTGTTGTGAATTTGAGGCCAGCCTGGGCTACCTAGTGAGTTCTAGGCTTGCCTGTACTGTGGAGTGAGATTCTGTCTCAGAAGACTGTGGTGGCCGGAGAGACAGCTCAGTCAATAAAGTGCTCAGAGGACCTGCGTTCAATCCCAGACCCCACGAAAATGCCTGGCACTGTGGTAGACATTTGTAATACCCGTTCTGGGCAAATGGAGACAGAAGGGCTAATTAGCCAGCCAGTCCAGCTTCATTGGTGAACTCCAGGCCAGCAAGAGACTTTGTCTCAAAGGAAGTGAATGGCATTTCTGAGCATAATGCTTTCGGTTGTCCTCTGGAACACACATGCACAGGTCCACACAAGCATATATACACAGGCACAGACACACATGCACAGACACACAGACAGACACACACAGACACACACAGATGAACACTAACATACATGTGTGCATATTCACACATGGACAGTCACACATATACATATACTCTCATACACACTCACACATGTACATACACATGTGGTTATGACATGGTTGTGAGCATTTTTAACAGAAAATGAAGCATAACTTTCATGACAGGTCAACATTTTTCATATGAATTTTGAGACTTGTGATACATCAGGTAAGTTTCCTGGAGCTTATGAAATGTCCTTGTACATAACTTGTTTCTTCTGAGTTTATGTTTTTCCAACAAATACTGCTGGAAAATGAGAAAACTCTATATATCATTAGGGGATACATAGAAATAGTAACTGTTAAGTGTTTTTGTTTGTAAATATAAAACTGGCACAATGCAAGGCTGTTCTTTAGTTAAGCATTTAAATATGCCATTACTTATAATTTTCAAAATTATAAAAATTACTCTAATCAACAATTTTCTTTAAAAACATCTGCATAAGGATAATGTATATCACAAATTGGGATACATATGGCATATATTCCATAGTATTTTGTAATTAAACCCACAAACTATTTTACAGGACACAATTTTCAAAATTACCATTTTAAAATGATATTTCATATAAAAGCTTCTTTTTAACTTTTAAGAACTGACAAATGCCTTAGGTAAACGTATCAGAAGAAACATAATTTTCCCTTTTGTTTCCCACTGGGCTGACCTAGTTAGGAATAGTTTATTTTTCACACCAACCACACAGTTGCTTTAAGAAGGAGTTTTGATTCCAATGAATACAAGTTTAATTATTTTTGATAGAGGTCTGTTCTTTACTTTGTGGCTTAAGCCCAACAATAACCTTATGTAGTTGCAGGAGCAAATGTGTCATCAAGAATAGGAAACAGGGATCACACTTGGGAGGCTACTCTAAACATCGTTCTCCAGGGAACACTGCAATAGGTCAGAGCAGCTGCAACAGATCAGAGCCAGGGCCGCATCCAGCAAGACTGACGTTGAGTCCCAGTGTCAGCTGAATAATAGAGGCAGCACCAGGGCCATGCAAAACATCCCCCGCACCTCCCTGACAAGTTCCTGCATCCTGACTTGTTACCCAGGCTTGATTCTTCCATGCTTGCTTTCCTGGACACTCCCCCGCCATCTTACAGGGCTTGTCTAAGAGGCAGCTCTGACCACGAAGCTGTCTCTGGTATCATCCTCAGGCTGTTCTCCTCTCCCCTCCATGGCCTAGTATTTCTAGTTCTTGTTTCCTGGACCTTGCTGTGTCTCAGTTAGCACTGGAGCATGTGAAAATACAGACGTTAGCAAACACAGTCTTTGAGTGAGTTACTTAGCTTCTCTCTGTTTCCATTCTTTCACTTCTGAAACTGATTAATTTACCATATTCTTACTAAGACTGGGACCCTTGATTGGAAGGTTTAAAGGATATATGTCCTATTTTGCAATGGATGGTGAAAAGAGCATAGAGGAGAGAGAATTTAGAGGTGATTAAATGAGCTAACAGGACTTGTCTAGATGATAATCATGTTGTTGGCTTAGAAGTAGCAAATTTTCTTCCCTCACTCATTAAAAAATTTTAGTTCCAGCTATTTTCCAGTCACTGTGTTTGACTTTTCATGTGCCTTTTGCCATTTATATGTCTTCTTTTGGGAAATGTGTGTTCAGTTCCTTGGCCCATGGTTAAACTCAGTTGATTTTCCTACATATTCAAGACATAAACACATTATCAGACCTACAGTTTGCAAATATTTCCTCTGTGTGGGGTTGTGTGTTCGGTTTAATCATCTATTTTGCTTTGAGGAACATTTGGGTTTAATGTGACCCCATTTGTTTGCTTTTAGCTTTTGTTTCTCTGCTTTCAGGGTTATATAAAATTTATTCCTAATCCAATGCTGTAAGAATGCCCTGGTGGCACACACCTTTGATCACATTGTTGAGAGGAAGAGGAAGACGGGCTCTCTGTGAGTTCAAGGCTAGCCTGGTGTACATATTGTACAGGGTTGTATAGTGAGACTCTGTCTTAAGCAAACAAACAAACAAACAAACAAACAACCATCCAGTGCTGCAGAGATACTTTCTTTTTCATTTAGTAATTTACAGTTTGAGGTCTCATATCGAAGTAGGTCTTTATTCCAGTTTTGGTTGATTTCTGTGTGTAATATTAGATTAGTGTTTAGTTCTGCTCTCTCTGTGCACACAGCCAGTTTCACAGCTTTGTGTAGTGAGGACATCATCATTTTGCCTGTGTTTGTTCTTAGTTCGTTGTCAAGAACTAACTAAGGCAACTGCTAGGAATGTCTGTATTTATTTTCTAGTTTTCTCTTTTGTTCAATTGATTGTGTGTCT
This sequence comes from Psammomys obesus, assembly GCF_907164565.1. Classification (NCBI taxonomy): domain Eukaryota; kingdom Metazoa; phylum Chordata; class Mammalia; order Rodentia; family Muridae; genus Psammomys; species Psammomys obesus. Next base: position 2,468,326 of record NW_026596147.1, read on the forward strand.
ATTTTTATGTTGGTATTGTGCCATTTTAATTATATTCATGGTATTAAATATCATGAATTCAGGTACCATTTTGTATTTTTTTCAAGATTGCTTGGGCTGTTTGTGTTTTGTTTTTGTTTTTGTGTTATTTTTTTTTAATAAATGTAAAGGACAGTTTTCTTACATTTAGAGAAAATAATATTGGAATTTCTATACAGTCTGAGATATTCTGTAGGTTTCTTTGGCTAGTATTTTCACATTATTGTTTCGATCTATGAATATGAGAAACATATTCATTTATGTTTCCTTAAATTTCTTCATCAGTCATCAGTGTTTTGTCATTTCCACAGTTCTAAATTTATGTCTAAGTATTTAATTTCTTTGGTTCTATGATAAAATAGGATTATTTTCTAATTTCCTTTTGGGATAGTTCATTATTATTACATAGAATATGATTTTGGCATACTGATTTTGTGTTTTTACTGAATTTATTTGCCTGTTCTGAGAATTTTTGGTGTCATTAGACTATTCTCTATATTAGACCATGTCGGTCATACTTGGTAACAATTTTACTTCTTTCCTATTTAAAGGCCTTTTACATGGGTTTGCCTCCCTGCCCTAGTGAAGACATCAAGAACTGTTGGAGACAGGTAGTGAGGTGAGCCTTGTCCTGTTTCTGGTCTTAGAGAAGTTTGTAAATGTTTGCCGTCAAGAACCATGTCGCAATGGGTTCGTCACAGGTGCCTTTTATTACACTGAGGTAATTATCTCCATATTTAATCCACTGAGAAGTCGTCCTGAAAGGCTGTTAAATTTCGTGAAATGTTTTTTTTTTAATCAATTCTCCATCATGTTAGCACAGCATGTCATATATGCTGCTTTTGCATATTTTTTTTTCCGTCTTTGCAAACCAGTCCTGCTCAGTGTGGAGAACGTTTCTTTTACTGTGTCCTTAAGTTCTAGTATTTTGTTGAGTTTTTAAAAATGTTTGTTCATCGAGGGTGTCAGATTCTATTCTCCTTATACTGCCCTACATGGGTTTGGTATCAGGATTGGTGAAATATTAGCTTTGTAAAATGACTTTGTTTGGTTGGTTGGTTTTTGAGACAATGTTCTCTGTGTAGTGGCTGTCCTGGAACTCTCACTGTAGACCAAGCTGGCCTCAAACTCAGAGATCTGCCTGCCTGCGCTTCCCCACTGCTGGAATGAAAGGCATGCACCATAAAATGACTTTGTAAAAATCACCCCATCTCAACTTTTTTAGAAGAGTCAAGATGGATTGGTTGGTTTATTTACTTACTTATTTGTTGTTTGTGAGAGTGTGCTAAAGTATATGTGGAGGTCAGAACACAACTCAAAGGAGTTGGTTCTCTCCTTCCACCATGTGGATGCCTGGGATTGAACTCACTAGGCTTGAAGGCAACATAGTCATCAGCCCCAGTTCTTTAGTATTTTGTAGTGAAGCCGTCCACTTGGTAGGCTTTTCATTATTGATTCAAACTCTTTACTGGTTGATTAAAAACTTCCATTTCTTTATAAGTCAGCCTGGATGGGTTGTATACAGCTAGAGTTAATTATTTTTTTTTCAGATTACGTGTTTGGGTATATTGTTTATAATCTTGGGGTCTTCTATATTCTGATACTTCAGTTATAATGTCTCAGTTTTTAGTTCTAATTTTTTTTCTAAGTAGTCTAAGAGCTTATTATTTTGAATTTTTTTCCTAAATTAAGCTCTTAGTTTCAATTATTTCTCCCTCTTACTTTAAAAGATCTATTTAACATTAAGCATTTATCACAATAAATTTCTTTCTTAGGACTCTTTTTTGCCACATCACAAAAAATGTAAGAGTACTATGTCACGATTTTTATTTGTATCAGTTATTTTTGGACCACTATTTTGATTTCTTTGGTGACTCATTGGTTTTCTGGAGTATATGGTTAATTTTCACATAGGTGGGTTTCCTCAATATTTCTTTAATTATTGATTTCTAGTTTTAAGTCACTGTGGTCTTGTGCACAATGCCACTGTTGGCCTGAGTGCTCTGTTTGTATTTGTTTGGTGAATTTGCTTGTTTAAGGTATAATTTAAGTCCATTGTTTCCTTATAGATTTTCTGCCCATTGTTGAAGGTAGACTACTGAGGTCTCCTGCTGTTATAATGGTGTTGCCTATGTATTATTATGTATTGATCTTTTTTTTGGTCACTTTTCATAGTTTTTCACAGTCTTTTTTTCTGATATAGGTAGAGGTCCTTCTGCTTTCTTTCATTTTTCCATATGAGTGAAATGCCATTTTCTGTCTATTCACTTTCAATCTGTATGTGCCCTTTCTGGAAAAGTATCTTGGGATTGTATGATTGGCCTTTAGATAGTTCATCCATGCTGTGACCTTTTATGAGATAATTTGGGCCATTTATATTTATGACAATTACAGCTAGATAAGGATTTGCCGTGGCCATTTTATACTTTGTATTATAATTGTTTTGTAAGTCTTTTATTCTTCTTTGTCTTTCTTTATTGTTTGATAGTTACCATGGTGATCAGCTTTGATTGATTTTTATATGTTTTGCACTTCTGATACATGTTTCTCTTTCCTTTTTTCACAAGGTTTATATAAAATACATTATCATTACAAATGGCTACTTTAAATTGACAGCTACTTCTCTTTAGCATAGCAACTACAATTCCATTTCCCCTCTCCTCTACTTTCTATGATTCTGTTTTCAAAATCTGTATTTGCTTTTGTAATTTGTATCCTTTACCAATGTGTCACAGCTATACTTATTTTAAAACAGCTTTTAAAAACTGGATTTATTTGAATATATTTATATGTTTGTGGGCCTCTAAATGTACCATTGGTAAGATGACAACTTGTGGCAACCAGTTCTTTTCTTTACCGTGTGTGTCCTGTGTATCAGATTCAGGTTGTCAGTCTTGGAGACAAGAGCCTTTTCTTGCTGAGCCATCTCGCCAGTCTCAACAGCTCTATTTTCAAAATTCTTTTCGTAAGAATAAAATTGCTTTATATAATGCCAAATGTGATTTTTTTTTCTTTTCCCATTTCCTTTAAGAAGAGTATTCCTAAGCCTTTTTTAGTCATTTTGTAGACCTTCATTTATTTTGACCTATTATTCAGAATCATTAATACTTCCAATAATATCATATCTACCTAAATTTTCATAGCACTGTCTTTGTATTGGTGGGGATTCACTTGAATAAATGGATGCCTTTTCTCACTTTGCAGATACTCTTCACTATGTTTACCATTTAGTGTAGTGGGGGATTTTGGGTAGTTTGGCAATCTCAGATTGGCAGAGGACTAAATGTTGGGTTGTCTAGTTGGACTGCATTACTTTCTGTGCTCTGAGGTTAAATAGTACTTTTGATTGTCTTTGTGGTCTGGCAAAACCACTAACTGAACTCTGCCTCTACTACATTCGGCAGTTGTCTTTGATTAGGTAGAAACACACATCATTTCTTCTCATTGGGTAGTCTTTTTGTGTGGAATCTGTAGTTGACTAGGTCTGCTAGGCTCTAATGCTCTATGAGATCTCTCATGTTGCCCCTAGGCCACCCAGGGAAAGCAGAGATAGAGAATATGCTTTACAGATACATGTGAGCTCGTTTTATTTTTGAAGTAGAATAGGTTTCAGTGGAACTCTGAAGTTTGATGGAGTCACTGCTTTGCATTAGGACATGGCCTTTTCTGTGAAGAATCCTTAACTTGTTGCCTCTTAGCCTGAAGAAAATACAAGAAGACCCCATTCTGTATCAGAAGCTGAATGGGGATCTGTTTTACTTTGCTGTTCTGTTGCCACAATAAACACCATGACCAAAGCAACCTCGGAAGAAAAGGGTTTATTTCCTGTTACAGGTTACAATCCGTCATTGAGGGCAGCTAAGGAAGGAACTCAAGGCAGGAGCTTGAAGCAGAAGGCATGGAGGAATGATTGCTGGCTTGCTGGCTTACTCTCTAGCTCATATTCAGTTGCCTCTCATACAGCACAGACCCAGCTACGTAGTAATAATCCTCCAAGTGGAGTAGGCCCTTTTACATTAATTAGCAATCAAGAAAATGCCCACAGGCTAATTTGACAGAGGTAATTCCTTGACTGAGGTTTCTTTCTCACAGGTATAGCAAATCTACAACCAAGGTTAGCCATTGCAGGAGCAACCCTGGAAGAGCAAATGGCCACGTGGACGGAAGTGTGGCACTGTGGACTAGCTTTTCTTGCGTGGCACCTCCAGTCACCAAAAAGTAGAGCAATCTCCAAGATCCAAAACAAATTGAACAGTTTAATGTGTACAGTGTGGATTGCAATGGGAAAAGGAAGGAATAATATTTCCCATCAACTAGAAGTGAATGGCTGTTAGAAAGAATCGAGGTTTAAAATTCACTCATTTTTATGATTCGCAAGTGGTTTTTCTTTCTTTTTTTCTTTTTTTTGCATTTGCTTTGGTTTATGCATGGAATGATAAGTAAAAAGGGTTTAAGTGTGTTTTTGAGAAAGAGGAGATT
>NW_026596147.1:2472832-2567198 GCF_907164565.1 Psammomys obesus
TTCCTTTTAAGTCCCTGGTTTTAGAATAAATTTTTTTCTATAAATGACCCAAATTTCTTTTATATTTTATAATATGTAGAACTTATAAAGGAAGATTTTTTTTTTCCTGAAAGGAAGAGCTTTACATTTTCCCCTTTAGTTTTCAATGGTGCTTGTATATGAGTAGTAGCTGCCATTTCCTATTGAATGGTTACTTCATGTGGAGGCCGAGGAAGGGTGCCTTTCTAAGGGTTAATAAGAACATTAACTAACTTGCATCTGGGAAATATTGATTTAACAGATAATTGCTTATCCATGTTCCTGCTTGGCAGTGGCTGAACATGTAAAACTGCTGTGCCACAAAATGAAAACAGATGAGCAAACCTGAGGCCTGCGTTATATAGCTGATGCGTGCTAAAAGCAGCATCATTAAAACCCAGAGGTCACAATGTCAAGAGCTGGAATCCTTCTATTAATGGGGAATTGCTAATGAAAGCATGCGGCATGCCTATAATAGAGATTTCGGTTTGCAAATAGCAAAACAGAGGAAAACTCATTTAAAGTAATGGAAATCTAACTAGGCAAATAATCAAAGGACACACAGAATAGTTATAGAGGAATATTTCCACAGTAGGAGATACATACAGAAAGTTTTGTTTTGCTCTGGATAAAATTTCTCTTAAACAGGAAGGTCATCCCTGGTGTTCCCAACCCTTTTCTCTTTTATGCACTTTACTAGCAATCAGTGTTTAAATAGAAATGCAAGAATTCTGTAGGTTCCACCCCACATATGCTTTTAAATTAAATACCAAATATTATTTTATTCATGTCTGCCTTTGAAGTCACACTCCCCTCCCTGATTTCATTTCATTGCCTAATTTTTCACTTCATTAAGATCAGATTTTCTGAATTTATATGTCTAATTTTATATTCCTGTGTTTCCCTCAATTTCATTCAGATAGTAATATTCCTCAATTCTCCCATAAAATAGCTATACTATAATTTGTTCTTTTAGAGCTAGCAGTACCTAACAAGAGCAAGATGGTTTTGATGGTCATGTATAACTCATTTTTAACTAGAGATGCCCACATGGGATTATTTTCCAAGCCTTTTTGCCATTTTATTCTTTTATTTTTATTTCTTTTATTTTTGAGATTATAATTACATATCTGTCTTTCCTTTCCTCTCTTCAGATCCTTACATCTACCCCTTCTCTTACTAATTGTTATTGCATGCATATAGGTATAAACATATATATTTCTAAATATAACCTGTTCAGTCTGTATATGTTACTTGTATGATTTCAGGTTGACATTTTGGACCTGGACAACCAATCGGTTTGCTGTTCCCTAGAGAAAACAACCTTTCCCATTCCCAGCTTTCCTCTGTCCTCGGTTGCCTATATTTTTTTGTGTAGGATTAAGGCAGCTTCCTTTTAATTCATCCATCTTGCACTCCCTCTCCCTTCTTCTCTTCCCTCCCTCCCTTCGCCCCCTTTTTCCTCACATCCTCCTACCCACCCTCTTTATCCTTTCAAAAACACTTACTGAATAATCATTAAAAATGCTGGAGAGGACAGGAACTCCACAAGGAGAGCAACAGAACAAGAAAATTTGAACACAGGGAACTTCCCAGAGACTCATACTCCAACCAAGGACTATTCATGGAGATAACCTAGAACCCTGACAATGCAGCCACTTCTGATGAGAACTGATAGACTAAGATCAGAAAGGAGAGGAGAACCTCCCCTATCAGTGGACTTGGGGAAGAGCATGCATGCAGAAAGGGGGGGGAGGGTGATACCGGGAGGAGAGGAGGGAGGGGCTTATGGGGGGGGATACAAAATGAATAAAGTGTAATTAATAAAAGTTAAAAAAAATGAGATTCTGAAAATCTTATCTCACATGCATAGATAAGTGTAGTTCTCATCAAAGAAACTTCTCTTTACAGCAAATGGAGGCCATCACAGAAAACCCATAACCAATACAATGCAGAGATAGAGAAGAAGCACAGCTCCAATGGCTCCATCTACCTGATATCTCCCTGCATCTATGGCTCATTAAGGATGAGGGGGCAGATTGTAAAAACCAGAATACCAGGACCTAGAACTGGCTGCATAAACAATACCAGAGCAATGGTAATCTTAGATGGTATGCAAAAACAAAGAGCGTTTATTCTGTAGAGAAATTCCAGCATGCTGGAGTCACCACCTTCACAAAATGGTGGCAACCCTGAGGGGAGCTTGCAGGCCCCTTTTAAAGCCAGAAAGATGAATTCCTTCTGTGGCTCTTTGTTTTTGCATACCATCTGAGTCTGGGGTCTTTCTTTGGTGATTCACGGGCCCTAAGAGTGGAAATCAAAGCTTTCCTTCAAGTGAAGAAAGTGAGTGACCACAGGGATCAGTTAAATTTTCCTAGTGACTGCCTTAGTATTCTTTGGTTGGAACCATTTGAAGATAGCCTGAAAGAAGAGAGCTTCTTTTCAGAAAGATTGGTGGTAGTGGAGCTTGCAAGGCTCAGAGAATTAACTGGAAGCAGCGGAAGCCGCATCCTAAGGGCACAGTAAAGAAAAGACTAAAATGGCTGTCCTATGGATGTTTTTGGTAGGTGGGGATGGGGCGAGAAAATGTCTAGATACATCTGTATGAGTCCAGAGTAGAGAGATAAAGAAGCAGACTGGTCATGGCTTTGGGCTATCTTAAAAAGAAGGGAGACTAACAGGCACAGGGGGGAAATCCTTGTTGTAAAGGCAGTGGGGTTCTGGAACAGTCTGGTAATGTAAAGGAGGAGTGGGGGAGGTAACAAGGGCATTGGGGTATTGAGATGTATATTAAGCACTGGTGACTAGAGACTTGAGGAAGACTAGAGGTTAGTATAGGGTTTGATAGTCAATCATAGGTATGTTTCAGTGGGGAGCCATGTGTCCCAAGGAGTACTGGCCTTTATCTAACCATCAGACATCCTTCTCTAGTCCAGTTTAAGCTGAGCCAAGACTGTCATTTCTGGACATATGCAGTCCCTGAGATCTAAGAGAAATAGCTTGGAGACAGAGATGAAGAGCAGCCATGGGGCAAGGACTCCCATTCTGAAAAGGAAGTCAGCTTGGGACTAGCAGTGAACACAGATTGGCAGTCTCTTTGTTTACTTACTTCGGGATCAAGAGTCTGAGCCTGAGGAAGGGCCCCTGAATGTGACTGGTCACACTTCTGTCTGAGGGATCATTGAAACTAGACAGAAAGTATTGGTGTCTTTATTTGTTTGCTTTGATTTTAGAGACAAGGTCAGTAGTACAAAGTGGCCAGAAATACATGCTCCTACTACCTGCCTCCCAACTGCCAGAATTATGGGCATGTTCCATCAAGTCCAGCTTCATGATCCATTTATAATTATAGTGTAAAGCAATTTTCTAGGTTGATCTTTCAAGGATCCAACATCATGAATTGAGGGTATGTAAATCGGGGCATTAATTAAGAAAAATAGCAAAATCCCAAATTTCCCCTGATTGGAACATTAACCAAAACCAAATATGAGACAATATTCACCATAATTAGTATGCATTTACAAGAGAATTAAGTCAATGTATGATCCTGATTTCAATTTGAGCTTTTATTTCAACTGTATGTACTTCAGAAAGGATTTGAGGTGTTTACTATAGAAGACAGAAATAAACTCTATCCATTATAGAGAATTAAGGATCAGATATTGGTCTGGCAGGGTTAGGAGGATCTTGTTGGTTTTGGTGAGTAGTGTGTCAGCAGCACCTAGGAATGAGCTGGATGTAGATGATCAATAGATTTCTCCTGAGTGTATGTGAGCCGGAAATTGGGGAATGGTGGTAACTGTTGTATAATTAGCTTCTATATTGTTTGGTGCTCTGAGACAAGAATTGGATAAAAGGGCTGAAAAGCAAAATTCGTGGTTGGAGATGGATATGGGGGACAACATTGGTGGCACTAAGTCCTTGGATTCCAGAGTTTCAGACTGAAGTTCCAAACCAGAATGACTCACTTGATCATCCTTAACTTTCAAGTTGAACAAAATTCAGTATGATATTGAATTCTTGATGTATCGGCTTCTGCATCAATAAGCTTAGAATACTAATTTTTCATTCAGAACGTGATTATGAAAGTCAGACAAGATAGAAAATTTGAGAGCACTTTCAAGATTTCAAGATAAAATATTGATAACAAAAATCACATGAAGTTGATGGCTTTGGTGCCTAATTTTGCTCTTTAAAACTATTGTAATAGCAAAGATGAACCTATTACAAAACTAAAGTTCTCTCTTTTTTATAAAAGAAAGCTGTGTATTTTTTTCCCATTTTCTTTTTTTTTTAATTTTATTTTTCTTTTTAGTTACATTTTGTTAACTCTGTGTCCCAGCTGTATCCCGCTCCCTCATTCCCTCCCCAACCCCGCACTCCCTCCCTGGTCTCCTCCCTGCCCCTTTCCAAGTCTACTGATAGGGGAGGACCTCCTCCCCTTTCATTTGACCCTGTTTTATCAGGTACCTTCAGGGCCGGCTGCAAAGTCCTCCTCTGTAGCCTAACAGACTGCTCCTCCCCTGGAGGGGGGGTCAAACAGCCTGCCCTTGAGATCCTGTTAGAAATAGTTCGTGTTCCCCTTACTTTGGAAAACTACTTGGTTACTGAGCTACCACGGGCCACATCCGAGCAGAAGTTCTAGGTTATATCCATAGATGGTCCTTGGTTGAGTGTCAGTCTCAGAAAAGACCCTGTGCCGGGATATATTTGGTCCTTGTAGAGCTCCTATCCTTTCCATATCATACTAACTTCCCTTCTTTCATATGATTCCCTGCACTCTGCCGAGGGTTTGGTTATGAGTCTTAGTGTCTGCTTTGAAACACTGCTAGGTAGAGTCTTTCAGATGCCTTTTGTGGTAGACTCCTGTCATACGTTCAATGTACATCCCATTTGTCTTTCTAAATGAGGATTAATCACCTTCGCCTGTGTCCACTTTCTTGATTATCTTCTTTAGGTGTGTAGATTTCATTATGTTTATCATATCTTGTAGGTCTATATAAGCGAGTATATACCAAGTTTGTCTTTCTCCTTCTGAGATACTTCACTCAGAATGATCTTTTCTAGATCCCACCACTTGCCTGCAAATTTCATGATTTCCTCCTTTTTGATTGCTGAGTAGTATTCCATTGTGTAAAAATACCACAATTTCTGTATCCATTCCTCCGTTGATGGATATCTGGGTTGTTTCCAAGTTCTGGCTATTACAAATAAAGCTGCTACGAACATGGTTGAACAAATGTCCTTGTTGTGTACTTGAGCAAATTTTGGGTATATACCTAGGAGTGGTATAGCTGGGTCTTGAGGTAGCACTACTCCTAGTTGTCTGAGAAATTGCCAGATTGACTTCCAAAGTGGTTGAACCAGTTTACATTCCCACCAGCAATGGAGGAGGGTTCCCTTTTCTCCACAACCTCTCCAGCATGTGCTATCACTTGAGTTTTTCATCTTGGCCATTCTGATGGATGTAAGGTGAAATTTCAGGGTCGTTTGGATTTGCATTTCCCTAATGGCTAATGACATTGAGCATTTCTTTAAGTGTTTCTCTGCCATTCGATGTTCCTCTTTCGAGAATTCTCTGTTTAGCTCTGTTCCCCATTTTTTAAGTGGATTACTTGGTTTGTTGCTTTTCTGCTTCTTTAGTTCTTTATATATACTGGATATTAGCCCTCTGTCAGATAAAGGGTTGGTGAAGATTCTTTCCCAATCTGTAGGCTGTCTATTTGTTTTGATGACAGTGTCTTTTGCTTTACAGAAGCTTTTCAGTTTCATGAGGTCCCATTCATTGATTGTTGCTCTTAGAGCCTGTGCTGTTGGTGTTCTGTTCAGGAAGTTGTCTCCTGTGCCAATGAGTTCTAGGCTGTTCCCCACTTTTTTTTTCCAACTGATTTAGAATATCTGGTTTTATGTTGAGGTCCATGATCCACTTGGACTTTAGTTTTGTGCAGGGTGATAAATATAGATCTATTTTCATTTTTCTGCATGTAGACTCCAGTTGGTCCAGCACCATTTGTTGAAGATGCTGTCTTTTTTCCATTGAATGGATTTGGCTTCTTTGTCAAATATTGAGTATTCATAGGTGTGTGGGTTTATTTCTGGGTCTTCTATGCGGTTCCATTGATCCTCCTTTCTGTTTTTATGCCAATACCATGCAGTTTTTATTACTGTTGCCCTGTAGTACAGCTTGAGATCGGGAATGGAGATACCTCCAGATGATCTGTTGTTGTACAGGATCGTTTTGGAGATTCTGGGTTTTTTGTTTCTCCATATGAAGCTGAGAATTTTTTTTTCAAGGTCTGTAAAGAATTGAGTTGGTATTTTGATGGGAATTGCATTGAATCTGCAGATTGCTTTTGGCAGGATGGCCATTTTCACAATGTTAATCCTACCAATCCATGAGCACGGGAGATCTTTCCATCTTCTGAGATCTTCTTCAATTTCTTTCTTCAAAGACTTGAAGTTTTTCTCAAACAGGTCTTTCACTTGCTTGGTTAGAGTCACACCAAGGTACTTTATGTTATTAGTGGCTATTGTGAAGGGTGTTGTTTCCCTAATTTCTTTCTCAGCCTTTTTGTCTTTGGTATACAAGAGGGCTTCTGATTTTTTTTTGAGTTGATTTTGTATCCTGCCACTTTGCTGAAGGTGTTTATCAGCTGAATAAGTTCTCTGGTTGAATCTTTGGGTTCGCTCATGTATACTATCATATCATCTGCAAATAGTGACACTTTGACCTCTTCCTTTCCGATTTGTATCCCCTTGATCTCCTTTAGTTGTCTTACTGCTCTGGCTAGGACTTCAAGTACAATGTTGAAGAGATATGGAGAGAGTGGGCAGGCTTGTCTTGTCCCTGATTTCAGTGGGATTGATTTAAGTTTCTCTCCATTGAGTTTGATGTTGGCTATAGGCTTGCTGTATATTGCCTTTACTATCTTTAGGTATGTGCCTTGTATCCCTGATCTCTCCAAGACTTTAAACATAAATGGGTGTTGGACTTTGTCAAATGCTTTTTCAGCATCTAAGGAGATGATCATGTGGTTTTTCTCCTTCATTTTGTTTATGTGGTGGATTACATTGATGGATTTCCGTATGTTGAACCACCCTTGCATGCCTGGGATGAAGCCTACTTGGTCATGGTGGATGATATCTTTGATGTGTTCTTGGATTCGGTTTGCAAGTATTTTATTGAGTATTTTTGCATCAATGTTCATAAGAGAGATAGGTCTGAGGTTCTCTTTTTTGTTGGATCTTTGTGTGGTTTAGGTATCAAGGTGACTATGGCTTCATAGAATGAGTTTGGTAGTGTTCCTTCTATTTCTATTTTGTGGAATAGTTTGAGGAGAATTGGTGTTAGTACTTCTTTGAAGGTCTTGTAGAATTCTGTGCTGAAGCCATCTGGTCCAGGGCTTTTTTTGGAGGGGAGACTGTTAATGACTGCTTCAATTTCCTTGGGAGATATAGGGCTATTCAGTCTTTCTACCTGATCTTGACTTAATTTTGGTAGATGGAATCTGTCAAGAAAGTTATCCATTTCATTTAGATTTTGTGCCATATAGGCTTTTGTAGTATGACCTAATAATCGTTTGGATTTCCTCAGTGTCTGTAGTTATGTCCCCATTTTCCTTTCTGATTTTGCTGATTTGGATAGTTTCTCTCTGCTTTTTAGTTAGTTTGGCTAAGGGTTTGTCTATCTTGTTGATTTTCTCAAAGAACCAGCTTTTTGTTTCATTGATTCTTTGAATAGTTTTATTTGTTTCTAATTGATTGATTTCTGCCCTTAGTTTGATTATTTCCAGCCATCTGCTCCTCTTGGGTGTATCTGCTTCTTTTTTTCCTAGGTTTTTCAGTTGGGCCATTAAGTTGTTTGTATGTGATGTTACGGATTTCTTCTTGTAGGCACTTAGTGCTATAAATTTTCCTCTGAGCACTGCTTTCAATGTGTCCCATAAATTTGGGTATGTTGTGCCTTCATTTTCATTGAATTCTAGAAAGTCTTTAATTTCTTTCTTTATTTCTTCCTTGACCCAGCTGTCATTGAGTAGTAAGTTGTTCAGTTTCCATGTGCGTGTCGGCTTTTTGTTGTTTCTGTTGTTGTTGATGTCCAGCTTTAGTCCATGGTGGTCAGATAGTATACAAGGGATTATGTCAATCCTTTTGTATCTGTTGAGGCTTGCTTTGTGACCAACTATATGGTCTATTTTGGAGAAGGTTCCATGTGGTGCTGAAAAGAAGGTGTACTCTTTTGAGTTTGGGTGAAAAGATCTGTAGACGTCTATTAGGTCCATTTGATTTAGGGATTCTGTGAGTGCTTTTATTTCCCTATTTGGTGTCTGTCTGGTTGATCTGTCCCTTGATGAGAGTGGGGTGTTGAAGTCTCCCACTATTAAGGTATTAGGATCAATGTATGATTTAAGCTTTAATATTGTTTCATTTACGAATGTAGGTGCTCTTGTATTTGGGGCATAGATATTCAAAATTGTGATGTCCTCTTGTTGGATTTTTCCTTTGATGAGAATATAGTGGCCCTCCTTATCTTTTTTGATTAATTTCAGATGAAAGTCTATTTTATTAGATATTAGGATGGCTACTCCAGCTTGTTTTCTGGTACCATTTGCTTGAAAAACATTTTTCCAGCCCTTTACTCTGAGGTAGTGTTTATCTTTGTTGCATAGGTGTGTTTCTTGGATGCAACAGAATGTTGGGTCCTGTTTCCGTAACCATTCTGTTAGCCTGTGTCTTTTTATTGGTGAGTTGAGTCCATTAATATTGATAGATAATATTGACCAATGCATGTTAGTTCCTTTTGTAATGGAGTCGATGATCTTACCCTGTTTCATTGCTTGTTTTCTTTTCATTTTTGTTGGGATATTATCTGTATGCCCTGTTTTCTTGGGTGAATTCGTTTTCGTTGGATTGGAGTTTTCCTTCTAGTATCTTCTGTAGGGTTGGTTTGCTGTATAGATATTGCATAAATTTAGTTTTGTCATGGAATATTTTGTTTTCTCCATCTATGTTGATTGAAAGCTTTGCAGGGTATAGTAGTCTGGGTTGACATTTGTGATCTCTTAGAGTCTCCATGATGCTTGCCCAGGCCCTTCTGGCTTTCATAGTTTCTGATGAGAAGTCTGGTGTGATTCTGATAGGTCTACCTTCATATGTTACTTGGCCTTTTTCCCTGGCTGCTTTTAATATCTTTTCTTTGTTCTGTAGATTTAGTGTTTTGACTATGATGTGACGTGATGTGTTTCTTTTCTGGTCTAGTCTATTTGGTGTTCTGTAGGCCTCTTGTATATTTATGGACATCTCTTTCTTTAAGTTGGGAAAATTTTCTTCTATGATTTTCCTGAAAATATTTTCTGGACCTTGGAGCCTGGAGTCTTCTTTTTCATCAATTCCTATTATTCTTAGATTTTGTCTTTTCATAGCATCCTTGATTTCTTGGATATTTTGTGATTGGAACTTTTCTGATTTTACTTTTTCTTTGAGAGAAGTATCAATTTCTGCAAGTGTGTCTTCAGCTCCAGAGATTCTCTCTTCCATCTCTTGTATTCTGTTGGTGATGCTTACTTTTGTGGTTCCTGATCCTTTCTCCAAGTTCTCCAGCTCAAGAGTTTTCTCATTTTTTGTTTTCTTTATTGATTCTAATTCTGTTTTCATGCCTTGCACCATTTCTTTCATGTGTCTGAATTTGGATTCCTGCCTTTCTACGATGGACTCTATTTCTTTGTTCATTTCCTTTTTATATGCCACTAATTTTTTCTCTACTTGTGCCTCTATTTGTTTGGCTATGTTTGCCTGTGTTTCTTTAAGGGTTTTGTCTATTTCTTCTTTCTTTACCTCCAATTGACTGGCCAACTCTTTGAAAGATTTGTTCATTTCCTCCTTATGAGCCTCAAATAATTGAACAAGCATGGCTTTAAGGTCATTTTCCTGTGCTTCTGATGAATTGGAGTATCCATCGATTTTGGGGTTTGCTGGTGAAGTCATGATGTCCTGATTTATGTTGGAAGTGTTCTTTCGCCTACCCCTGGCCATTGGCTTATCTGAGACCTTCCCTGTTTGTTTTTGGATTCTGCCGATCAGACTGGTACTGTCTCTCTCTCGAGTCTGGAGAATTCTTCAGGAAGTTGAGAGAGGTCCCGTGTCCTTAGCGTGTGCTGAGGACTAGCTGTACCTGTGGGAGGAAAGTACGCAGGCGCAAACAGAGGCAAATGCAAGCGTGCGTGCGTGTGTGTGTGTGTGTGTGTGTGTAAGTGGGCGTGGGTGTGTGTCTCGAGGGACAGAGTGATGGCTAATGTTGAACCCTTGAGTGTGTGGGAGGGGCTCTGCAATGTATATGTCGCAGGCGCTAGTGATGATCACAGCGCAATTTCTGGCATTAACTGCCTTAACTCCTCAATTAGACCCACAGAGCAGGAACTTCAATGTTCCAAGTGCCCCTCTGTTTCCCAAAGTGGGTATATAGGTGGGAGGGGGTTCGATGCTTGGCTTCTGTTTTAGAAGGACCCAGGATCAGGGGAGCTGCAGATTCTCAAGGGTGCACTCACTTACAGGCAGGTCACTTGGTGGAGATTGGGGTATCTGGGATCTCTGTTTCTGGTTTGGCCCTGCTTCTTTGATGTGCTCTGCCAGTTCCGTGCTGCTGTCACTGCCAGGTTATGAGGTCTTGCTGCAGCTGGAGATTTCAGGGTGGTCACGTCAGTAGGAATCGGGGTAACCAGGCTTTCTGTTCTCTGGTTTGGCCCTGGTCAGTCTTAAACTGGAGGGCTGATGTGCCCCGCCAGCTCAGTGCTGCTCCGCCGCCAGGTTAGAAAGTCCGGCTGTAACTGGAGACTGGGTTGCTAGTCCAGATGCTTTCTGGGAAGTCCTGGGGTCTCTTTACTGTGCTCTCCAAGCTTCGGAGGCCCAGCGCCTGGTGTGTCTAGCTTGTATGGCGTTTCTGTCTGGTTTTGGTGAGTATATAGCATATTCTCTGTCACTGTGGGATTGGGCGGGCCGTACTGTCAGTGATCGCGCTCCTGTGGAGCTAGTATGGTGTCTAGCAGACTCAGGCCCTGGGAGGATGGTGCAGCTGCTGCGCGAATCTGGGGCCCCGAGACACAGTACTGCTGGCCTTTGCCGATAAAGGGCTTGGGGCTCCGCCTCAGTGGCTGCAGGCCCCAGGCAGTTAGGTCTGTGCTGAGAAAGGCGAGTCAGCTGTGCCGAGGAGGAGGGAGGTCTGGGGGAGGGGAGTGCCGAGAGATCAAAGGATCGTTTCTCACCTTCCCCAAACAAGTCCCTGGGTGACCCGAGACCAAGGTTTTCACCTCCTGCGATGTTCCCTGTTGTTTAGAAAGTCTCTCCGTTGTTTCCCTGGCTTCAGAAGTTCTTCCACTCATCAACTCAGAACTTTATCTCTTCCACAGCTCGGAAACTGTGTGTGCTAGTCGCCATCTTGGCTCCGCCCCCTCCCGAAAGCTGTGTATTTTTGTTTGAAACTAGATCTGGTAAAGCTAACCTTAGTGATAGGTAGTTCTGTTGGAATAAATTTTTACAAAAAGTTTCTTAAGTGAAAAAACTGCTAAGTTAATTAGCACAAAGTAAGTTTGTTTACAGAATGAGTCACAAGGAACCTGACAAATTGATTTACAGCTTAAGTGAGAAAATTCAATTACTTATTAAACACATATTCTATGGCCCAGTGAACAAATACGATTTCTTTTTGACAAGCATCTGTTCCAAAGTTTATGGTCATCACAGAACCATGTTACAGGGTCCCCATACTCAGCTTTTACAGGCCTTGTTTTCTTGCTTGGGAGATTAAAACACAAACAAAAACATGAAAAGAAAAAAGATAAAGACATAAAGCAACAATAGCTGCAACAAAGAAACAAGCATTTCTCCTGAAATGTAAGTAAACAAAGAGAACTGTAATTATGTTTAAAAATAGAGCATGTACAGGTTTAACTGAATCTTCCCCATTGCTGATCTTCAGTAGTTGGTTGTCTGAGACCACCAGAATATAAATAGGCTCAGCCTTTTCTCTTTTTATCTTGCTGAGAACCACGACCCTCATAACACTTGAAATGAAGTAATTATGGACAATATAATTATTTCGTTTTAAGTGTTCTCATCACACATCATGGCATCACATAGTTTGCTTTTCATTTAAGTCAAAGAATATTCAAAATGTGGTAAATGATAATTTTAATGACACATTTGTTATGTCTCTTTCTCAACTTTTTCAATGAAAAGTCTGCCTCCATAGTAAGTGTCCTTTTGATGACTAGTAGCTAACATTGTTTAGTAGTTAAGCTGAATGGAATGTGGAAATGAACAAATGATGAAAGAAGAAAACTCAATAAGAAAACACAACATGTTGTGTTTTTAGGGCTGGGCACATGCCAGGCAAACACTCTACCACTGAGCTATATCCTCAGGTTGAACTTGAGCTCACTTTGTAACCAAGGCAGTCTTTGAACTTGTGATCTTCCTTCCTTAGCCTAGGAAGTAGCTCTGGATACAGTTGTGCATCACCAGGCCCAGCTTACTGTTTGTCATCCCTATTTGCTGTATGTTTTAGGAAAGCACTTGCATCAATAGGGAGTTGAATGCAACACAGAGTGTCTCTGGGTTACAGAGGGCAGGAAGTTGTTCAAGGCTCAGCTCTACACTCAGGTGGCTTCAGATTGTTGGAAGACCTTGATAATAAGGTCACAGTCCACCATGTCTGCATAGCTGTCTGAGCTCAGTGCAAAATGGAGGACTCCCCTTTTCAGTAGGGTTCTTCTTCTATGCCTGACCTTGTCTTGTGAGCACCCCTAGGCACAGATGCCTGACTTTGCTTAGAGGATAACCCTGCCCAGAGCCGCCTGCAAACTCTGTGACTCAGCACGTGAGTCCAGCTCCTTCCCCTGCCCCTATGATAATGAGGTATTATGTAAGATCGATCAGTCCTTCCTGCCCATAACCCTCAGAACCTTCATATACCTCACCCCTAAAACAATAAAATGAGCTGCCTCCCAGAAATCTCCATCGTACTCATGGCTGTCTGAATTCCATTAGTCAGTTCTGCTCCCTTTGTGCTTGCGGCCTATGGCCAGCAACCTTGGTGGGAGGGAAGACCACAACAGACCAATTTGTGGGAAAAAAAAATTGAAATGTGAAATTTGGAACAGACTACAAAGTCACTGGAAATTTATTTGGGAAAATTTTTAACATCTATGACAGTGATATGCACATATTTTGCTAAATTCTTTGATAGCCTGCCAGAATTTTGAAAAGACCTCATTAATTGAGGTGATAATTAAGGGTAACAATAGATTTTCCTCAATAGATACACTGAAATTTAAAGTAACCTTAGATACATTTTTTTTTCAAAGATTATTCAACAATATCTACATGAATCCCAGGATCATCAGGAACAAGCAAGAACAGGTGAAAGTTCTAGGTTGCTCATATTTACCTCCCTTAGTAGTAACGTTTCTCAAATGGGAATGGAATTGGGCATACAAACCCAGGGTATACAGTGTGTCAAACTTCCCTCATGCTCCCCCTCTACACACATTTAGAGGATACTCTAGCTGTATACAAATACTCTGTACCCACTTCTCCCAGGGCTTCTTGATGCTCTGGGATGTAAACCTTGGCGGGTACTTCCTGGTACTCTTACATTCTTGTGTCCTCATGTGCCAGAACTTTATCCTTTCAGACAGCTTTTCAAGAATGATGAAACATTGAAATCCCCGAGGTATGATTAAACTATACAGCACCCTGTATCCCACCTGCAGATATTCTGACTTAATTGGTTTGCTTTGCAGCCTGAATTAGATTTTTAAAAGCTTCCCAGATGACTCTAATGAGCAGCCAAGGTTGAGTATTGCCGCACAGCTGGGTCTTTTGCCAGGAGTGGCTAGAGCTGGAGGATAGATGAATCTCCAAGTTGGAAAATGATCAAGTCCGTTTTACACAACTCTTTAGAGTATTCCAGTGTGACTAACTTGTTTTTTGTTTGCAAAGGAGAAAAAAAGAAAAACAAACAAACCAAAAACAAGACACAACACTACCTACCTTTATCCAGTTGTGTACCTCAAGTTCCTCTTGAGAACACACACTGGCTAACTCAGGCAGAAAAGCATAAAGCTAATAACTGTAGGATAATTTGCTCTCTGACCATCTTGGGAATGTATACAGGGAACTGTGTGTGTGTTGCCCTATTAACAATATGCAACAGTCATTCCTTGCTTCGGCTCATGGTGTGTTTTCCAGCTTACATTGTGTCTTAGTTGTTTTTCTGTTGCCGTGACAAAATACCATGGCCGAGAGAGCACAGCCCCGGAGAGTTAGATCCTGACCGTCATGGTGGAGAGTGTGGAAACGGACAGGCTTGGCACTGGGGCAGCAGCTGAGGACTTAAAGCTAATCCACCAGCATGAAGCAGACAGAGAGGCAGAGACATTGACTCTGGGAGGTTTGGGATTTTGCAACCTCAATATCCTTCTCCCTGTTCACACATGTCCTCCAACAAGGCCTTATCTCCTGATCCTTCCCAAACAGTTCCATGATGGGTCAGGAGGAACCAGGTGTATGAGCTTGTGGTAGCCCATCCCCATTCAAATCCTCACACCTTAGGGTAGAGACAGGCACTCTGAGACAATAATATTATTACCTCTACTGTGTTTTGAGTTTCTTTTTTTCTCCAGAATACTCACCATATGTAACCTGGAGTGCTCTCTAAAGTATTTCCTCCATGGCTGGAGACTTCAATGGGCTAGTACTTTGAAATGCATATCAAAGAATGAATTGATGCCAATTTTGACTCATGTAATTAGACTGTATGGTGTTTGCCTTCTTGTGTTCTGTCTTTTTCAGGCTACAAATCACTTGAGCACGATGTCATAAACTAGCTGGCTTGTAAACAATAGAAATTTAATTTCTCACAGTTATAGACTCTAGAGTTTCAAGATCAAGACACTGACAGGTTCAATGAGTGGTAAGGGCCCTCTACCTAGCTTCATCAATTTAGCCAAGAGATCCAGAAATTTATTTCAACTTTTGAAAACTGATCTTAGATGATCTCTTGACAAACTAATTCTGGAACAACTAAAGAGCATGCAATTTCTTAAACTATACTTTGAGAACTATTACTTTAAAATGCAACTGAAGCCAGACATGGTGGTACACACCTATAGTGTCAGTGCTCAGGAACCCGACACTGGCAGGTTACAGCTTTGAGGCCAGCCTGGGATATATACCTTATCTCAATCCCTTTTCTCTGAGAGAGAGAGAGAGAGAGAGAGAGAGAGAGGCAGAGAGACAAAGAGAGAAAGAGACAGAGAGGAGATTGAGATACACAAAGAATACCTAAAGTAATACCTGCAAAAATATTCACAGTAAAGCACATTTCAGGGACGGTTACAATAATGGAAACACAGAAGTCTGGTTGGAAGATGGTAGAAACTTGCATACGACCGAGTTTGACATATCTCCATTGCTTTACACTGGCGTTCACCTGGAGTAGAATACGGGGAGCTCCGCATTGTTTCCCAACATTCCTACTGTTTAAATTTACAGTGTGCAGAATGAATAGCAGTTGTGTTGCTCATCTTCCTACTCATTCACTGTAACATTAAGACTTGATCATTTATAGTTTGACAACAACAACAACACTTTTGGAGATCACAGAACAGTTACGATTGTTCTCATGGATTAGAAAGATCACCTCAAGCATGTGTGTGACTGTGCAAAGCAGGCTTTTCATGCTCTTCCAGCTCTAGGCCTTTGTGCTATTGTTTGATACTGTACATCTATGTTCATTTCTATATGACACTGTTACAGTAGCTACCTATTTTTTTTTTTTTTAGTAACTTAAACTGTGAGAAAGAGGCTTGGGTTGTGCTCAGTGGTAGAAAGCTTGCCTAGCATGCAAAAAGCCCTAGGTTTGATACCTTGCAACACACACATATGCACACACAAATATATAGATAAAATTATATATATATAATTTATATATATAAAATGTACTGTGTCATAGTTATTTAATTTTTGCCATTTCCAAGGTTGCTTATGTTCTAGCAAAATTCCAAGTTTCTGCTCTTAAAATTGGCTTTCCTCTGGAAGAAAGATGTTTAATGTTTCCTATTGTAGGTCTGCCTATTTGTCAGTATTTTGTTGTTTGAAAAGTGGCCATTTTATTTTTGAATGTTACTTTCACTACATGATTCTCCCGACCCTGATAGATACTGTTTGGGAGAGTGCAGTATAAAGAATTTATAACCCTGAGCTTGCCAATTAAACATATTATGTCTTTGACCTAAGCTGTATGTTGTATTCACTGCATCCCTGAACTTTTTGTTCAGTCACCAGAATGGGTATAAGAGAGCAGTTATACTATTTCCTTTTAACTGTGGTTCACTTGTGCTTCGTAGCCTCCCTCTATCTGATATTGTTGCTTTAATTGTCGAATGCCTTCTTTCTATACACTTGTAATTAAATGCCTAAGGAAGAGCATTCCACAGGTTCATTTTCTTCATGTTTGTGCAGAACCTTTCCCATTAGGCTGTCTCATGGGCTACTAGAGACTCTGTCGAATCTCTTTTGCTGTGCCTAGAGTCATGTGGGAATAGAGCCCACAAAAAAGTCAGGAGAATCAAGTATAGGCTTTTCATGTCCAGAGTCATGATATCATTCTCATAGCCATAGGTAGCTTGTGTCCTTGGTGTGGTATTCACAGTTTTAGAAATGGTTTCACATTGCTTTGTGCATCTTATAGCTAATGGCATAAGAATGTGAACTCCTGGGGCGAGCAGTGTAGTCTACAGTAGTGTGATTAGGGGTGTCTCTGTGTGAAACTAAGAAAAATACACCCAAGGAAACTCTTTGTTATTACTTTCATTTTGCTTCACAATAGGTCTGTTTGGCTGATCAAAATTGATGGGGGAGTATAATGATAGAGCAGTAATTATGTTCCCTTGCCTCCTGAAGAGCCACATATCTTATGGAGAGTGCCATCATCTCGACACCACCCCTCCTTTCTCTTCTCTTTCCCGGTAAGGTCAGAGAGCACTTAGCAGAGATGTTCATGTGACTATTGTTTCTGTTCGTGAATGGGCTTACATCTTGGTTGTAAACAACATAACTTCAAAGTTTAGTAGCTGCTTAAGAACGATTATTTTTTTTATTAATGCGATGATGCTAAACTTGATGTCTTTTAATAGCAGTATCAAAATTTACTAAATTGCCCTTTTGAGTTTTTGATTATTTATGGACATCCTATATGTTAACGCTATGTTATGTGTTTCTTAAATATTTTTTGTTCAATGCATTGAAGCCAACATGATCGAAAGGCTAATGTGTTGCAACAGAGCTGCAATGGATTGTAAGGCTGCTATTACTCATAGTGCTTAGTCAAATGAAGACTGTAATATAACTGCAACATATTCTGTTCATATCTGAAACATGTCACCCTAAAAGCTTTCATGTTTGAAAGTAGAGAATTTCCATAGGTGGAGAGGTGGAGTCGTTAACTATTTTAGTACAGCTTGGGAGGAAAAGCAGGGCAGTTTTAGACAATCCAGTTCTCAGTGTGCTCTGCACAGTCTTCTGAGGTAACAGAGCACTGATAGTTGCTAATAGGATTTATACCGGTTAAGTCATTAGCATTTTTCTCGATACACTGGTAGAATAAGCTTCAGAAATATTTAACAGAGTTTTGTAGCCTCCAGCTGCCGATGCTAGATTTAATTATTGATTAAGGCCAATATGATGAGTGTGTGGATAGACTGCTTGCAATGCATCACACAAAAACTAATGCTGAGATTAGTTCCAATAGAATTATTATTATTATTATTATTATTATTATTATTATTATTATTATTATTATTATTATTATTTTACTGTGAAAACCTAGAGGTCCAGTTCTGAAGCTGTAGGCTACGGTCTGATAGTATGACCCATAAACACTTGGGGCAGAGCCATCTACTGCATTAAGGGCAGCCTAACCGGGGCCATGCCTCCAAAGAAAGCCCATTCTCCCTCTCTTAGCTGCCAGCAATTGTCAATCACTCCTCATCTAGAGGGTGAGCTCACACATCCCTCCCTTGTCTGTGCTAGAATGATGATGGCTTGATGTTGTGCAGTCTCATGCAGGTTGACTACAGTTGTTCCATGTTCATGAATTCAGTTAGTGTCCTGCCCCAGTTCTCCTCAAACTTTGGCTCTTGTATGATTTCCACCCCCTCTTCCACAAAGATCCCTGAGACAATGTGAGAAGAAGGTGGTACATATGTCCCATTTGTAGCTGAGTACTCCAAAGACACTTACTCTCTGTACTCTGACTAGTGTGAATGTCTGTACCAACCACTGCCCGCTGCACAGAAAAACTTACATGATAAGAACTGAGAGTTGCACTAAACTAGGATTGCAGACACATTCACTTCTATTTGATACCATATTCACTTAGCAAAACAATAGCACTACGCGCTCCCTTAGTGCCTGTGACTTCCCTAGTCATGGGTTCTAGGCCATATTTGCAGTACCAGGCATGGATTTCCTCCTATGTAGCATGCCTTTAATTCAATCAGAATTATGTAGCAGGCTACTCCCATAATGTTCGTCTCACTTTTGTACTTATGGTGGTGTATCTGCTACTCTGGTCATTATTGTAACTTCCAGCATTCATATCTGGGTGAGACTTACTAAGGGCTTTTCTCCCCCAATAGTCTGAATAGAGCTATGTTGTACAATGTAAGTTAGCCAGCAGGAGACATTTTACAGGTTAGAATGTGCTGTATTTCTTCATGTCCTTTGACCAACATGTATGATAGCTTTGGCAATGGGATCTTACCACCATCACGTTTGGTTAGTCAATCAAGAGTAATGACTTTAGACTATATATATGTTTGGCAGGTGGGTCTCTGCAACTCCCACTGCCAACAACTCAAGAGGAGTTTATTACACCTGGAAGTGGGCTTGTTATTTGGCAATTTGTGACTCTATGGACAATTGTCCTATGTGTAATCCCAAAAGCAGTAGACAGAGATAAGTAATAAAGATCAGTGCAGAAATTAATGAAATTAATTTTTACCACAGATACCAAGGAAATTCAGAAATTCACCAGAGCAAACTTTAACCTAAAATTAACGGATGAACATTTAAATATTTATTTCCATTAAAAAGCTATATAAATGCTTAGACTAACAAGAATTACCCACATTCTCAAGCAAAGTTACATTTACAGTTTAATAATATTTAAAATGATCTAAAACAAGCAGCAAAGTAGAGGCAGAAATTTAAAATGTTCCAACTAAAAAAAAAAAGTCCAGAGTCAGATAGATTCAGCACAGAATTCCACCAGACCTTTAAAGAAGAACTAACACTAATAGTTTTAAAATTATTCCATTAAACAGAGGAGGAAAGAACACTTCCAAACTTTGTATAAGCCAGCATTACTCTGATCCCTAAACTAGATAAAAACCTACAACAAGAAAATTATAGGACAAACTGCCTGATGAACACAGAGGTAAAGCTTTTCAATAAATACTTGAAAGGACATATCTAAAAGATCTTTTTGCATGATCAAGTTGGCTTCATTCTGTGGATATAAGGATGGTTCACCATATGCAAATCAAGAAATGAAATTCCTCACATAAATGGACTTAGGCTGGACTTCTTGTGAGCATCTTAGTTCATCTGGAAAAGGCCTTTTACAAAATCCAGTGTCCCTTCTAGATGAAAACCTTGGAGAGATTAGGGTTAGAGGGAACCTATCTCTATATAATAAAGGCTGTATATGATAAACTGATAGCCATCATCATGTTAAGTGGGGAAAAAAAAAACCTCAAAGCATTTTTTATTGAGTTCAGGAACAAGACAAGGGTGTTTACTTTCATCACTACCCTTTTTGTATTTATTTTAATAGTCACTATATTAGAGCCCTATTTGTCTTAGAAAATGTGCTTTGTTCTTTTCCATAGTTCCTGATATTAGGATAGAAAATCAGTACAGATCCAGAAGATGATTCATCAGCTCCCTCCTCTGATGATTTGTTTTCAACAGATATTTCCAAATGTTTATCGTTCCTTGTGTTTCAGGAAGTAAATAACTCAGAAGTCTCAGGAAGTTCCCCAAACTTACAAAATTTATAAACTTCCTTCCTCTCAAGTTATATAAAAGCAATAAGGACTACCAAGTAGAAGAGACTCAGACTTGTAGAACTTTCTGCAAGTCATATGGTGAGCTCCGGGATGCTAGCTTTTGTGAGTTGCCATTCATGCTAGAGTGGGCTCTTGGCCTTTGAGTCATCATTGCTCCTAAATGTAAACCCAAAAAATTCACGGATTTATTAAACTGGACTTCGGGAGTAGTGTTACTCTGGACTGTCGCTCTTTCCAAATCTGGGATGAATAGCCACCTGCTTAAATTTCCCTAGGAATAGTGTCGCATGATAATCCCAGGCTTTCTTCTCTCCTCTTCTTATCTCTCTCCCACTCATCTCCTGTACCCCATCCTGTATTAAATATGTGACTATGGTTGCTAAAGTGGATAAATATTATCCACTTGATAGTACCTGAACCTTTACAATGATTTATCAAAATGGAAATGTCTAAACACACACACACACACAAATGTGAATTTGCTCCAGAAAAGCAGTTTGCTTATATTTTTACTCTTTTAATTGTGGTGTGTGTGTGGGGGGGGGCACCTGTAAAAGGTGGATGATGCCCTGGATCTGGACCTATAGGCGGTTGTGAGCTGCCTGATAAAGATGAGAGGAACTGCACTGGGGTCTCCTAGAAGAGCACTAGGTTGAGTCATCTCTCCTCCCGGAGACCACCATTTTCTAGAAAATATCACTTTCTCTAAATGCTGCCATGAACATTACTCATTATTACCCCATTTTTCAAACTGTGTTTATGTTTCCATATCTAGGGTAATATTGCAACTAAGTGATTGTCTACCAATCACAATTGATATTAATGATGGGAAGCTACCCACACAGCTACTGAACTGTAACCAGGGTCTTGCTCACTTTGCTATGTTACATGGAACTGTCTTAATTTTAAATCCAAACTTATTGATGCATGTAGGAAACCATTTGTACTAATATAATTAAGAGACCCCACCTAACCCAGATGAAAAATTGCTTGAAGGAAACAGAGGACAGGGTTCTTATTTTAAAATAAATGAACTATTGGGAGTAATTACGATTAGTCCAACTGTAATTGGGTTTAATGAGATTGAATAGAAACAAATTAGACCTAATTGGAAGTTAAGCAAAAGTCAATTAAATCTTTATAATTATACCTTTATAAAAGTTATTGAATTAAATGACCAGGATCAATTAGCAAAGGAAATAAATCTAGGAAGTACATTTCCAGGAAAGGGATATTTCTGCAAGAAGAAAGATTTTGTTTCGCATAATGGTTAGAGTTCAATGAAAATCAGTTTAATGATTTTTGCAGCCTTGGCAGTTCAACTTCAAAGAAATAATTATGCAAATGTATAATCTCACCTACAAAGTATTGCAGAAGTTTTAAGGAATCAAAGAGTAGAATTTATTGGATAAAATAGCATATTTATTAAAACATAAGTGAATTTGCTTGGTTTTGAATAAAGATATGGTTGCAATAACCCAATATTCACTTTACGGCTAGGTTGGCCGTATAAACATAGCACTTGACCTGCAGATTTTGTGATTGAAATGTTTTTAGCACATTGCAATATATTGACTTATTCTGTTGCAGTGCGTGTTCCCACAGTGCTGTTATCAGCCCCAAGGACCATCCCATGGAAGGCCCTACAGTCAGTTTTTAATGCAAGTGGTGTTCTATGGAATCAGTCCCCTGGAAGCGCACTACCCATAATCTCCTCCAAATGGCGATATCACCCAGTGTGGTTCATACTTCCTGGCTGTTAAAAAATGTGTATTCTGATTCATTTGATAATATTTAATGACTTTCAAGAGAGGGTATAAAAATTTACGGACTTCAAAATGTACTGGAATAGAATTATAGTTTTGATTTGGGCTGGATTTTTAATTCTCTGGATATGACAAATTTATTGATATTAACATTTTAAAAAGATATCCCTGATTGGCCTGCTCTTTGATCACCTTCCCCTGAGAGGGGAGCAGCCTTACCAGGCCACAGAGGAAGACAATGCAGCCACTCCTGATGTGATCTGATAGACTAAGATCAGAAGGAAGGAGAGGAGGACCTCCCCTATCAGTGGACTTGGGGAGGGGCATGTGTGGAGAAGGGGGAGGGAAGGTGGAATTGGGAGGGGAAGAGGAAAGGGTTTATGGGGGAATACAAAGTGAATAAAGTGTAATTAATAAAAATTTAAAAAAAGATTTGAATGAAAAAAAGATATCCTAATTTTAAAATGGAAGAAAGAGGAGTTTGAAAAATTTACTATGCATTTTCATCCCCTCAGTACATAATTATTAACATGTCAGTGACATGTACAGAAGTCAGAGCAGTGGCATACTGATCTCATGAAAAAGTTTAATGAGATGGACAATGTCGGTAGCTTTGTTGACATTTAAGTCTGAAACAAATCTAGCTCCTTATACACTGTTGCTATGGCAAACCCTTTGCTTCTTTCTGGAAAAAATGCACATTCATGCTTAACCATGTTAGAGCTGATTGAATCATGATAGCCAATGTAGGCAGAAACCCTGATGTTGCAGTGATGTTTGGTCCAAAAATGGGAATTAGAGGAATGAACTAGATTTTGAAATATCAAACTTTTATACTACAACCCAATCCCAGTCAGCTTTGCTTCTTAATATATCACTCCAGATAATTCAGATCTGGCATTCTTCTGGAGTCCATGATGAAGGGAGGATCCTCAGAATTCTGGCAAGAGCCACTGGGTGGATGAATTTCTCCAGTACAAACAGGTGACATATTTACAGGTATGCATTTTTTTCAATATTTCATGAAGGTCAAATGTTTAAATGTCTATTACTGACCTCTGCGTCTGCCAAGGATTCAGTAATTTGTGTGTGTGAGTGTGTGTTAAGAGAATCTATGTTTAAAAGTCAGGAAACATGATGCTTATAGAAACCAATGTGAATTAGGAGGAAGTAAGAAAAAGTTGCTTAGGAGAGGAAGTGAAGGAGGAAGGGAAGGAGTGAGAAAGAGGGGAAGAGGGAGAAGGAGAAAGTAGGGAGGAGAGAGAGGGAGGAAAGAGGAGAGGGAGGGAGGGAAAGGGAAAAGGAGAGGAGAGAGAACAAAGTGAGGAGAGCTCTCAGAAAAATTGGTGGATGAGTTTTCTGGTGCCCTACTGTTGAGATTTTACCAGTCTTCTCTGATTCCTGTTGTTTCTTGTCTTATCACTTAAGCTGAAGAAAGAAAAATAGTAATATTCGAGAAATAAAAGGGAACAAGGAGCAGAAAAGGAAATACTGTCGTGGAAAAAACAGGGAAGCTTTTTTTTTAAAGGAAATTTTTTAAACAAAAAACGATATTTAAAAAAATTAACAATGTACATCAAGAACTTCAAGTGTCTATGATGTCATGCTGATGGACAACAAATTTTGAAAATGAGAGATGTGTGAAGGAAAGATTACAGACTGGTTATTTTGATACTGTGCATCCTTTACCAGCAATAGGTGCAATACTTGTGGCTCAGGCTAAGTCTGAGAAGCATCTGCATTGTAAATCATTTCAACAGGGACTTTAAGCCAAAGGTAAAGTCCAGGACCAAGTTTCAGTTTTATTGTGTGATATTTTGCAAATAGTTTAACATCTCGTATCCTGAGATTTTTCTTTCATTAAAAGATACAGTATCAGCCCATGGCAGCTCAGTATCCAAGTAGATTCCTAGTAAGGGGAACAGGGACTGTCTCTGACCTGAGCTCTGTGGCTAGCTCTTTGACTGCCTACCCTGGATGGCCTTGCCAAGCCATAGAGGAGGACAATGCAGTCAGTTTGGATGAGATGGGATAAGCTAGGGTCAGATGGAACGGTAGGAGGATCTCCACTATCTGTGGACTTGGAGAGAGGCATAGGAGGAGATGAGAGAGGGCTAGTAGGATTGGGTAGGAATGAGGGAGGGAGCTACAGCTGGGATACAAAGTGAGTAGACTGTAATTAATATAAAAAATAAAAATTTAATTAAAAAGATACAGTATCTTGCAGATTCATTGAAATATATACAAATTATATTTACTCTTCTAAATAGTAACACAAGTTTAGTAAAAGTCTTTGCAAAGGCTGAACTTTCAGTAATTGAGTTACTTTAGTAACAATACTTGATTCTTTGTCATCTTAAATTTATTTTAATTTGGAGGGCTTTTCAGAAAGATGAAATAAGTGATAGGTCATAACTTTTTGCATGTTTGAGAATTCTTTTTTTTTTTGACCTCACATACAAGTAATAATTTGTCTAGGTATAAAATGCTTGGTTTTCATGTTTGAGACTTCAAAGGGCTTATATTCATGGACTTGTCTTCATTATTTATAACCTTTAGACTAGCTCTATAGAATAGGATTTGAATTTGAAATTCTTCTATAAGAATTTTTGTGTATATTTTATTGATATAAATTTGGGTCACTGGAAGGTGATGGTTAAAAACTATACTTTAAATAAATAGCTAAGTTCAGGAAAGTATGAAACTATTCATAATTTATCTTATTCTTTAGATTGTATTTTGTTGAAAATTACCACTTTTTACTTTATTGCTTTATGGCAATTAGTTATGTTATGATTGCTTACGCCTTTGTTTACAAGTGCACATTCTATTTTATTTCTACTGTTGTAATTTATCTTCTCATTTCTCTTTTGATTCACATTACAAGAAATTATTTGTGAATCTTTTCAAATATTTGGACATTGAGTTTTGTTGGTCTTCTCCATTGAATCCCTCTCTCCTTTTGCTTTTAGCTGAATAAAAATTTCTTACAATTTCTTCAGGTTTACTATGTCACTTTTTTCTTCCTATAATATGTTGTTTAATAAATTAACATATTTACACATCTATATGTGTGTATAACTATACATACCCTATATACTTATGCATATATACACTTGCCAGCTTAACCATTCTTAACCATATAGCAAAGAAGTATGAACTATATACATGTTGGTGTGTAAAATATTTAAAACGATTTTATTGTGCAAAGCAAATTAAATAACATTATTATAACAGTTATTACCTTGTATCTTGCTTACTTTCTTAGCTACTAACCACCAACATTCTACTTAATGCTTATTTATTTGTTTGTTTGTTTTGTTTTTTTATGTGTTTGTATATATTTGTATTATCTTTCTGTGTATATGTGCATGTAAATGCAGTGCTCCCAGCAGCCAGAAGAGGGCATCGGATCTCCAGGAGCCAAAATTACATCTGATTGTGCTCCGTCCCATGTGAGTGCTGGGAGCCAAACTTGGATTTTGTGGAAGAGCAGAAACCACTATTAACCACCAAGACACTTCTCCAGCCCTTTAACTTCAAGTGTTTTAAGAGTTTGATTATTTTCGATCCTCACATGGGTGGGATAATGAAGTATTTGTTATCTTTTAAAAATTGTGACTGGTTTATTTCACCTAGCACAATATCCTTAAGGTTCACATATACTTCAAGATGGGCAGAATTTCCCTCTTCTTCTAAGGCAGAATAATATTCTAATATATGTACATCTGCCAGGGACTTCTGGGTTGCTTCGACACATTGGCGCTTATGAATCATGCTACAGTGATGCAAAACATGTCATATGATCCTATTGTGATGACTTTTGATACATACACAGAGGTAAGATTTCTGAATCATTAAACTAATCAAACTTTATTATATTTAGCTATTTAGTTATTGGTGTGTGTGTGTGTGTGTGTGTGTGAACATATGTGTGCTGGTATATGTGTCTGTGCACTTATGGAAGCTCAGGTTCTTCTATATCAGTTCTTATAATTTTTACTTTTATTTATTTTATTAATGTTTGTCTTTATAAAACATGAACCTGAAATTCATGGCCAGGGTGGAAGCCAGCAAGTTTAAGTGATCTGTCTGTCTCTGTCTTCCTTTGATCTGGTGTGTGTCGGGTTCCTGACATGTTATGTGTGTGCTGGAATCTAACAATTGGTTGGCATGCACTCTTAGCCACTGAGAAATCTCTCCAACCCAAATTTACTAATTTTAATTCTAGTTTTCTCATACATTCTATGTGTATTTTATAGTCTCTAAATGTGTTAGGTTCTAACCTCTTTCCTATTAATTTTTGATGCACTTGAATTTTGTCTGCATTCTTTTCTACTTATACATACTATTTGAAATCTGTTAATGGCCTTGATAATGGTTAGTTCTGATTGACAACTCAATGAGATTCATAATCGCCATGAAAATGAAACTCTGGGTGTTTATATATGTTTTTACCAAGATTTGTATAACAGGACTGTTGGACCTGCCAGCGATATAAATAATGACATAGAGGCTTATTAATATTTTAAGGCTTAGGCATTTTAGCTGGGCAGAGTCCCAGCCAGCTCATCTAACTTTACCTGGCTTCTCTAGCTCACAACCCACCATGTGGCTAGATTTTTACCTTTCTGCTCCTGTCCATATCTGTTGACCCCCATGAACAAGGGTGAATCTCCTGCCTCTAATTTCTTTTCCCAGAGTCCTTTCTCTGCCCGGAAGTTCAGCTTTCCCCTTCTTGCCCAGCTATTGACCATCAGATCTTTATTACAGCCAATAGGCAAGTGAGGAAGAATAAATATTTACAAGATATGAGCTCCGTGATGGGCCAAAGCTCTCTGATCTATTGAATTAACAATTGAAAATACAGAGACACACCTTCATACAGGACACCCCAAGAGGTTTAAATGAAGAAAGAAGGCCAATGAGTAATGTAGGCATCACCATCCCATGGGCTGGAAGGACCAAGTGAGCTGAACACAGCATTCATCTTTCTGTTTCCTGACTGTGAACACAACATAAGCAGGTGCCTCACACTCCCCTTACCATGGCATCCCTACAACAATGGACTATATCCATAAATTCTGAGCCAGAATCAACATTTCCTTTCTTAAGTTGCTTCTCTTTTCCTAAGATGTTTTGTCACAGAACTAGAAAGTAGTTAATACAGCCTGTTTTGTAACCACATATTTATAGATATTTAGTTATCTGTATAAGGATTTGTTTGCTTGTTTACTTACAGGATCTCACCAGGCCTGGTTGGTCTTGAACTTGCTTTATAGCCAAGGATGACTTTGAACTCTTTTTTTCACTTCTCAAGTGCTGAGATTAAGATTGTGCACTACTATGCCTAGCTAAAGGTGCAAGGTTTTTGCAAATGATGTTTTATTAATGTGATTTTCCAGTTAAGGAGAGAAACATTACAATTTAATGTTATAATTGTGTATATCCATTTTCCTTTTTAATGATCTCATTTTGTTTTTTATATTTTAGAGCCATGTTTTGATATTATACTCTCAGTGACATACAAGTTTATATTTCTATTTATTTACTTTTTGATTAATAAGAACTTCTATCATTAACTAGTGATCATTTTTACCTTTCATATTGTTTTACAACTTTATCTGACTTTATTAGATGCAAACACATCTTATGTCAGGTATGTCTAGGTTAATAACTTTTCATTATTGCATTTCTTTCTTTCAATTTCACTTTATCATTCTATTTTACCTGTGACTCTTTGTAGCTATATTCTTTGAATTCAGTTTCATTATCATTTAAATGATTGTTTCAAGCCATTTGCATTCATAGTGATTACTGATATATTTATTAAACTATAGTTATTTAGAATTAAGCCATATTCAAATAGCATATACTGTTATCATATATTAATAATGGCTGTATTTGTATTTGGCAGTGTTATTTTGTCACAGTTTTTCATGTTTTTTTTTTCTCCCCTTCCATTCCTAATTTCTATTGGCTTGATGAAGTTTAAAATACTGATAACCCTTTTGATTTCTGCATAATGAAGACAGCTGGCAGGAGCCAGACTCAGCAGAACCAACAAGCAATTTATGTGTTTTACAATTTTGATTTGTGGGTGTTTGCTCAGCAATTCTTAATTAGTGAGAAGTCTGTGAGGCTCCTGTTGTGAGTCAGTCACTCAAAACAAGTTTGTATTTGTTTCCACTGACATTCTAAAGCCTTCCCTTCCTGGGATTTCTTTATATTCCTTTCCTGGCTTGGGTTTTCTTACAGCCTGCTGAAGTACAAAGTCAAAATCCAAATCTGTTTCAGGGTAAAACTGGCTCCTGCATCCTCTAGGGGAAATGTTTTCCTTTCTCAGGACTCCGACTGAGATGGGCAAGTTCCTTTTGCATCTCCTAACTTTTTATGTCTTGATTCATGATTCTGAATTGATGCTAAGGTCTTTCCTCCTGCTACCCCAAAGTCTTGTCCTGGCCTGCACAGCTATCAGGTTCAAGTCTTGACATTCTTGAGGTTGAGAAAAGTTTCCAGAGCAGTCACATATTTGTATTCATTTGCCATTCAGGGTTTCTGCTTGGTTTTACTGTCACTCTTCCTTAAGGATTTTTCTCACTGTCTCAGGGCACAACTATGCATTTCTTTTTTTTTTTAATAGTTTTATTTTTAAATAAGATATATTTTATTTAAAATGGGATACAAATGAATGTCAGATATTCATGTCAGCTGTAGTCCTCTCTCTCTTTCCCTCCCAATCCTTCCCTCCCTCCCTCATCTCCTCCCTGCCCCCTTCCAAGTCCACTGAGAGTGGGTGTCCTCCTCTCCTTCCATCTGGCCCTAGCTTATCAAGTATCTTCAGGATGGTTGCAATGTCCTTATCTGTGGCCTAGCAAGGCTGCTCTTCCCTCAGAGGGAAAGCTCATGAGTTCATGTCAGAGACAATTCCTGTCCCCCTGACTAGGGAACCCATTTGGATACTAAGTTACCATGGGCTATGTCTGAGCAGGGGTTGTAGGTTATATCCATGTATGGTCCTTGGTTGGATAAATAGTCTCATAGAAGACCCCTGTGCTCAGATATATTTGGACCTTGTGGGGCTCCCTGTCCTCTCTAGGATATACTAATTTCTCCTTCCTTCATATGATTCCCTACACTCTACTGAAGGCTTGGTTATGGGTCTCAGCATCTGCTTTGATATACTGCTAGGTAGAGTCTTTCAGGTGCCTTCTGTGGAAGGCTACTGTACTATTATGTGTTTTCTCCTATTTCCAATGTCCATCCCCTTTGTCTTTCAAAATGAGGATTGATCATCTTATCCCTGGACCTCTTTCTTGTTTATCTTCTTTAGGTGTACATATTTTAGTATGTTTATCCTATCTTATAGGTCTGTATAAGTGAGTATATACCAAGTGTGTCTTTCTGCTTTGGGGATACCTCACTCAGGATGATTTTTTTCTAGATCCCACCATTTGCCTGCAAAATTCATGATTTCCTTGTTTTTAATTGCTGAGTAGTATTCCATTGTGTAAAAGTACCACAATTTCTGTATCCATTCCTCCATTGATGGACATCTGGGTTGTTTCCAGGTTCTGGCTAATACCAATAAAGCTGCTACAAACATGGTTGAGCAAATATCCTTGTTGTGTATTTGAATATCTTTTGGATATATGCCTAGGAGTGGTATAGCTGGATTTTGAGGTAGCACTATTCCTAATTGTCTGAGAAAGCATCACCAGCAATGGAGGAGGGTTCCCCTTTCTCCACAGCCTCTCCAGCATACGTTGTCTCCTGAGTTTTTGATCTTAGCCATTCTGATGTGTGTAAGGCGAAATCTCAGGGTCATTTTGATTTGCATCTCTCTGATGGGTAGGGATGTTGAACATCTCCTTATGTTTTTCTCTGCCATTCTCTATTCTTCTACACAGAATTTTCTGTTTAGCTCCATACCCCATTTTTAAATTGGGTTACTTGAATTATTGCCTTTTAATTTCTTGAGTTCTTTATATATTCCAGATACCAGCCCTCTGTCAGATGTTGGGTTGGTGAAGATCCTTTCCCAATCTGTAGGCTGTTGTTTTGTTCTAACGACAGTGTCTTTGCTTTACAGAAGCTTTTCAGTTTCATGAGGTCCCATTTATTGATTGTTGCTCTTAGGACCTGTGCTGATGGTGTTCTGTTCAGGAAATTGTCTCCTATGCCAATGAGTTCTAGGGTTTTTCCCCACTTTTTCTTCTAATCGGTTTAGAGTATCTGGTTTTATATTGAGGTCTTTGATCCACTTGGCCTTTAGTTTTGTGCAGGGTGATAAATATGGATCTATTTTCATTTTTCTGCATGTAGGCATCCAGTTAGACCAGCACCATTTGTTGAAGATACTGTCTTTTTTCCATTGAATGGTTTTGGCTTCCTTGTCAAAAATCAAGTATTCATAGGTGTGTGGGTTTATTTCTGGGTCTTCTGTTTGGTTCCATTGATCTGCCTTTCTGTTTCTATTCCAGTACCAAGCAGTTTTTATTATTATTGCCTTGTAGTACAACTTGAGATCAGGGATGGAGATACCTCCAGATGATCTGTTGTTGTATAGGATTGTTTTGGAAATTCTGGGTTTTTTGTTTCTCCATATGAAGCTGAGAATCTTTTTTTCAAGGTCTGTAAAGAATTGTGCTGGTATTTTGATGGGAATTGCATTGAATCTGTAGATTGCTTTTGGCAGGATGGCCATTTTCATTATATTAATCCTACCGATCCATGAGCAGGACAACTATGCATTTCAATGTATGTGGTTTTCTTTCTTTCTTTTTGCACTTTATCTGCCATTTCTATGTGATTTCAAAATATCTTCTTCAACTCATTGGCAAAAGATGTTTGTGTGATTGAAACTTAGAAACACTAGTTTCACACAAATAGCATCTCTCCTAAAAACCATTCTTGTCTATTAGCACATGAAGCCCCAGGTGCTCCTGCTGAGCCAGCATGGCATTCTTCTAGCTGTGCCATTTTCTTTAGTTATAATTATACTTCATTTAATAAAGCTTATAACTTTGATTGTTTCTTGTGTAATGTTGGATTCTTGTTTAATGTTGCCATTAGTGCATGTTAATGTGACTCTTGATGTCTGTCATGCTGCAATGTCATGAACACATTATGTTCTAGGACAGGATTATGCATAAAGATATGGCTACATATGTTTATATATATATGCATGCAACAGTAATTAATGAAAAAAGAGGCAATGAATTTAAACAAAAGAAAGAAGGAGTGTATGGAAGAATTTTGAGGGAGGAAAGGGAAGGGGGGAATGATGTAATTATATTATAGTCTAAAGAAGTAAAAGAAATCAACAAATAAACAAAAGATAACCTGAGATCTTAACGCCTATTAGGAGACCATGAATCTATTGTCATGGAGCTACCTCTGTTTAATAGGTAACTTCTTCATGACAGGAGAGAACAAAGTGCTCAGAGTAAAGTCAGGTTTCTTTCTTATGAGCAGGTGTTGTTGGTGGGTTCATGGGTGGTTGTTTAGCTGTTGTCTGCAACAAGTTCTAATGTCTCTGGGAGACAGATTCATAAACAGGCTGTGTATGAATGTGGTTTGTGATATTCAGGTATGGACAATAAATTTTTCTTTACTTCTTGCATTGGGGATAGAGACAGAAATTATTTTAATTATGTATGTGGGTGGGTAGAGATAAATGGGGGTAGATGCCTTCATAGACCCAAGAGGCCATTGGATCTCCAAGAGCTATAATCACAGGCAGGTGTGTACTTCATGATATGGGTACTGGGAACTGAACTCAGGTCCTCTGCAAAAACAGTACATGGTCTTAAGCACTGAGCCATCTCTCCAGCACCCACAGTAAGTTTTTGGAAAAGGAAGCCCATGAGTAAAATGTGTCCTCAGAAATATTTCTGTAGTAACGACTGTGTAGTAAGTAAATCTATAGATTTATAGTGGCCATCTCTTTATAATGAAGTGTTTCTATGTTACCATGTCCTTCTTTATCCCTCTCTCCTTCTCTCCTTTTCATGGTTAGTCTTGTCATGTATCAGTCTTTGAAATCTTCAGGAGTGAAGATGTAGCTTGGTAATAGGATACTTGCTTAACATCATGTATGTCTGGGTTTGATCGCCATCACTAAAAAGTTAAAAACCCTTAAGTGGTTCCTCACCCACAGCAGGATGAATTTAGATTACTGTTATTTTTCAGGTTGACCAATGGAGCAGTCCTCTGATTGGCTGTGTGTCTATAGGAACTTCTTCACTGTGTGAATTTAAGAAAAAATGAACATTAGCAACATATTAGGACACTATATTGGACATTGTGAACATGGACCAAGTTTTCAGTGTACTCCATCATATCTGTGGACCAAATTTATCTCCTGAGTGATATGGTAGATATCCCTGTAGACTTGAGAATATTTACCATAAGATACACCACATGGCTTTTTATAAAAGATAATAAAGCAATCCTTTAATACCAGAACTACATTTCTCATTCAATATAATAATCAGTGGCGGGGGGGGGGCAAGATGGCGGCGCCGGGAGGACTCTCATTCTGAGGAGCAGCACAGCAGGATTGGCACAGTGACCAGCAATCAGAACTCGCAGCCATAAAACACAAGTGGTTGTGTTTCTCAGGTGAGAGGATACCCCACGGTGGGGGATTCAATCAGCTTTAACTCACCCGGCTAAACCGCGGAAGAGATCCCGGTTCTGCCAGGCGCTTAGTCGCCAGCCCAGAGCTACCCGCCAGCGCGATCTGGTCACGGTCCCAGACTGAACTGTGGGCCCACAACACCATAGACTGGATTTCCCAGTCGAGAGATAACCCCACGGAGCAGGAAACAATTGGGACCGACCCCAGGTTACCCAGACATCCCCTGGAAAAGACTCGGGTTCCACGGGTGCCCCAGGAGCCAGCCCGGACCCAGAGCCGGGACAAAGGCGCCTGCACAGAGCCCTACCTGCGTGCCTGATTCGCTGCCTCAGATAGAACTGTGGGCACCAGGGCACCAGGCACCAGACTGCGTGTCTCTGGCAGGAGGAAACCCCCAGCGGAGGGGGTCAGCAGCTCTAACGCTTAGGACACCCAGCACCAAAACACTTCCTGGACTCACGCAGACTCTAGTGCAGGCAGAAGCGCTGTGCTCTGCCGCCATTGTTGCGTTCCCCTGGGGCACTGGGACACACAGCTGCATCCTCGGACCTGCAGGAGCCAAAGAGCCATTACAGCAGCCCTCAGATACTGTGCCAGAGATCGGCCAGTTGTCCCTGGCTGGACTGCCAAAACTGTGGGAATCCCTGATCCTTCAGGGGACTGCACCCACAGCGTCTGGACCAGAGCGGTGCCTACAGCTGCCATCCCAGACAGAGACACACAGCTTCTGGTCCAGAGTGAGGCACCCAGCCTCCAGACCAGAGCAGTGCCCCCAGGCTCCAACTCAACCTAGGTGCACATTCTCCAGGTCCAGAGCAGAGCAATCAGTCTTTGGCCCAGAGACTTGCTGAGTACACCTCCCACTTTCTCAGACAGAACTGTGTGCCCCAGGATAACAGACTGAGTTTCCCTGTTGGGAGAAAACCCCACAGCTAGGGAATCAGCAGTCTCTTCAAGAGGACTGTACATGGAAATTTAGTGAGCAGCAGCACACTAAATTTATAACAAGAAACCCAGCAGTGGGGCAGCTGTCTTGAGAAATTTTATGGGTAAGAGGAGATCCCCCCCTGCCTAACATAGACCACAGCTACTACTCAGGGCTATAAACCTGAGGTGAGCAGTGGCAACTCCTGAGAAACACTGGCCATACAGTGACCATAACCAAAAAGCAGAGAAGGACTCCTTCAGGAAAAATCATCTTCCGGCCAAGGGGATACTCCCTACCTCAGGACTCCAGGAAGCACAGAAACTAACAGCCAAAACCTAAATCAGCCCAATGGGTAGAGGTCAGCGTAAAGGCTCAACCAACAAAAGACAGAGCAATATGGCATCTCCAGAACCCAGCCATCCAGAGGCGAACAGCCCTGAACAAAGCAGCATAATAGAAAATCAAGAAGATGACCTTACATCTATGTTGATGAAGAGAATAATAGAGGAAACAGATAAAATACGTAAAGAATTAGAGGAAGATAAAACCAAACAGATCATGGCTATCCGTAAAGAAATGGAGGAAGATAAAGACAAGCAAATTAGGGCCATCCGTGAAGAAATACGGGAAGATGCAGCCAAATAGCTTGTGGCCTTCAGAGAAGAAATAATTAAATCACTGAAAGAAATTAAAGAGACAGAGTTGAAGGAACTAAAAGAAAAAGAGGAAAATACAAGCAGACAGGTGAAGGAAGTAAACAAAACAACTCAAGACCTGAAGATAGAACTAGAAAAATTAAAGAAAACACAAATGGAGGAAATAATGGAGAGGAAAAATTTAGGGAAGAAAACAGGAACTACAGAGGTAAGCATAACCAACAGAATAAAAGAAATGGAAGAAAGAATCTCAGGTGTAGAAGATACAATGGAAGAAATCGATGTGTCTGTCAAAGAAAATGTTAAATCCAAAAAATTCCTGACACAGACCGTCCAAGAAATCCAAGACAATATGAAAAGACAAAACCTAAGAATAATAGGAATAGAGGAAAAAGAAGACTCCCTTCTCCAAGGCCCAGAAAATATTTTCAACAAAATCATTGAAGAAAATTTCCCCAAGTTAAAGGAGAAGCCAATAAGGATACATGAGGCCTACAGAACACCCAACAAATTTGACCATAAAAGAAAATCCTCCCGCCACATAATAATCAAAACAGGAAGTATACAGAACAAAGAAAAATACTAAAAGCTGCAAGGGAAAAAGGCCAAGTAACATATAATGGCAAACCCATTAGAATCACACCTGACTTTTCAACAGAAACTATGAAAGCCAGAAGGGCCTGGACAGATATCATGCAGACCCTAAGAGAACACAGATGTCAACCCAGGCTACTATACCCTGCAAAACTCTCAGTCCTCATAGAAGGAGAAAACAAGATATTCAATGACAACAACAAATTTCAACAATACCTACACACAAATCCAGCATTACAGAAGACACTGGAAGGGAAAATACAACCCAAGAAAATTAGCTTCTGTCAAGAAAACACAGGAAATAATTAACCTTACTACAGCAAAACAAAAAGCAACCAAGCACACAAACTTATGAACACAGCCAACATCAAAATCAAAGGATCTAACAGCCACTGGTCATTAATCTCTCTCAACATCAATGGACTCAACTCTCCAGTAAAAAGAAAC
This sequence comes from Psammomys obesus, assembly GCF_907164565.1. Classification (NCBI taxonomy): domain Eukaryota; kingdom Metazoa; phylum Chordata; class Mammalia; order Rodentia; family Muridae; genus Psammomys; species Psammomys obesus. The sequence continues at coordinate 2,508,016 of NW_026596147.1, forward strand.
AGATTAACAGAATGGATACGTAAACAAAACCCAGCAATCTGTTGCATACAAGAAACACACCTAAGACACAAAGATAGACATTACCTGAGGGTAAAAGGTTGGAAGACGACTTTCCAAGCAAATGGACCCAAGAAACAAGCAGGAGTAGCCATTCTAATATCTGATAAAATAGACTTTCAACCAAAATTAATAAAAAGAGATGAGGAAGGACACTTCATACTAATCAAGGAAAAATTCCACCAGGAAGACATCACAATCCTGAACATCTATGCCCCAAATACAAGAGCACCCACATTTGTAAAAGACACATTGATAAAATTTAAACCACATATAGATCCCCACACATTAATAGTCGGAGACTTCAACACCCCACTCTCAACAAAGGACAGGTCAACAAAACAGAAATTAAACAAAGAAACAATATCTCTGACAGAGGTCATGAATCAAATGGACCTCACAGACATCTACAGAACTTTACACCCAAACACAAAATAATTTACCTTCTTCTCAGCACCTCATGGAACCTTCTCCAAAATAGATCATATAGTTGGTCACAAAGCAAGCCTCAACAGATACAAGAAGACTGAAATAATCCCTGTACCCTGTCTGATCACCATGGAATAAAGCTGGACTTCAACAATAACAGAAATAGCAAAAAGCCTACACACTCATGGAAACTGAACAACTTGTTACTAAATGGCAGCGTCAGGGAAGAAATAAAGAACGAAATTAAAGCCTTTCTAGAACTCAATGAAAATGAAGACACAACATACCCTAACTTGTGGGACACAATGAAAGCAGTGCTAAGAGGAAAGTTCATAGCACTAAGTGCCTTCAAGAAGAAATTCGAGACAGCTCATTCAAGCAACTTAATGGCCCACTTAAAAACCCTAGAAAAAGAAGAAGCAGACACACCAAAAAGGAGTAGATGGCTGGAAATAATCAAACTCAGGGCTGAAATCAATCAATTAGAAACAAATAAAACAATTCAAAGAATCAATGAAACCAAGAGCTGGTTCTTTGAGAAAATCAACAAGATCGACAAACCCTTAGCCAAGCTAACTAAAAGGCAGAGAGACACCACCCAAATCAACAAAATCAGAAATGAAAGGGGGGACATAACTACAGACACTGAGGATATACAAACAATTATTAGGACTTACTTCAAAAGTCTATATGACACAAAATTTGAAAATCTAAATGAAATGGACAATTTTCTTGATCGATTTGAGTTACCAAAGCTGAATCAGAACCAGGTAAATCAATTAAATAGTCCTATATCCCCCAAAGAAATAGAAGCAGTCATCAAAAGTCTCCCATCCAAAAAAAGCCCAGGACCAGATGGCTTCAGCGCAGAATTCTACCAGACCTTCAAAGAAGAGCTAACTCCAATTCTCTTCAAAGTATTCCACAAAATAGAAACAGAAGGAACATTACCAAACTTATTCTATGAAGCCACAATCACCTTGGTACCTAAACCTCACAAAGACTCAACAAAGAAAGAGAATTTCAGGCCAATCTCCCTTATGAACATTGATGCAAAAATACTTAACAAAATACTTGCAAACCGGATCCAAGAACATATCAAAGATATTATCCACTATGACCAAGTAGGCTTCATCCCAGGTATGCAGGGGTGGTTCAATATAGGGAAATCCATCAATGTGATCCACCATATTAACAAACTGAAAGAAAAAAACCACATGATAATCTCCCTAGATGCTGAAAAAGCATTTGACAAAATCCAACATCCATTCATGTTTAAAGTACTGGAGAGATCAGGGATACAAGGCACATATCTAAATATAGTAAAGGCAATATACAGCAAGCCTATAGCCAACATCAAACTGAACGGAGAGAAACTTAAAGCAATCCCACTGAAATCAGGGACAAGACAAGGCTGCCCACTGAATCCATATCTCTTCAACATAGTGCTGGAAGTCCTTGCTAGAGCAATAAGACAGTCGAAGGAGATCAAGGGGATACAGATGGGAAAGGAAGAAGTCAAATTATCACTATTTGCAGATGACATGATAGTATATATGAGTGACCCCAAAAACTCTACCAGGGAACTCCTACAGCTGATAAACACCTTCAGCAAAGTGGCCGGATACAAAATTAACTCAAAAAAATCAGTAGCACTCCTGTATACAAAAGACAAAAGGGCTGAGAAAGAAATTAGAGAAACAACACCATTCACAATAGCCACAAATGACATAAAGTACCTTGGTGTAACCCTAACCAAGCAAGTCAAAGACTTGTATGAAAAAAATTTCAAGTCTCTGAAGAAAGAATTAGAGGAAGATATGAGAAGATGGAAAGATCTCCCATGCTCATGGCTTGGCAGGATTAACATAGTAAAAATGGCCATCTTATCAAAAGCAATCTACAGATTTAATGCAATTCCCATCAAATTGCCAACACAATTCTTTACAGACCTGGAAAGAAAAATTCTCAACTTCGTATGGAATAACAAGAAACCGAGAATTGCTAAAACAATCCTCTACAATAAAAGATCTTCTGGAGGTATCTCCATCCCTGATCTCAAGCTGTACTATAGAGCAACAGTTATAAAAACTGCATGGTACTGGCATAGAAACAGAATGGTGGATCAATGGAATCGAACAGAAGACCCAGAAATAAACCCACACACTTACGGACACCTGATTTTTGACAAAGATGCCAAAACCATACAATGGAAAAAAGATAGCATCTTTAACAAATGTTGCTGGTCCAACTGGATGTCTACATGTAGAAAAATGAAAATAGATCCATACTTATCACCCTGCACAAAACTGAAGTCCAAGTGGATCAAAGACCTCAACATAAAACCAGACACATTAAATCGGCTAGAAAAAAAAGTGGGGAATACCCTAGAACTTATTGGTACAGGAGAAAACTTCCTGAACAGAACACCAACAGCACAGGCTCTAAGAGCAACAATCAATAAATGGGACCTCATGAAACTGAAAAGCTTCTGTAAAGCAAAGGACACCGTCATCAAAACAAAGCGACTGCCTACAGATTGGGAAAGAATCATCACCAACCCTTTATCTGACAGAGGACTCATATCCAATATATATAAAGAACTAAACAAGCTGAAAAGCAACAAACCAAGTAATCCACTTAAAAAATGGGGAACAGAGGTAAAGAGAGAATTCTCTGCAGAGGAATATCGAATGGCAGAGAAGCACTTACAGAAATGCTCAACCTCATTAGCCATTAGGGAAATGCAAATCAAAACAACCCTGAGATTTCACCTTACACCCATCAGAATGGCCAAGATGAAAATCTCAAGGGACAACACATGCTGGAGAGGTTGTGGAGAAAGGGGAACCCTTCTCCACTGCTGGTGGGAATGTAAACTGATACAACCACTCTGGAAATCTATCTGGTGCTTTCTCAGACAACTAGGAATAGTGCTTCCTCAAGATCCAGCCATACCACTCCTAGGCATATACCCAAAAGAGGCGAAAGTACACAAAAAGGACATTTGCTCAACCATGTTTGTAGCAGCTTTATTTGTAACAGCCAGAAGCTGGAAACAACCCTGATGCCCCTCAACTGAAGAATGGATACAGAAATTGTGGTACATCTATAGAATGGAGTATTACTCAGCAATGAAAACTAAGGAAATCATGAAATTTGCAGGTAAATGGTGGGACCTGGAAAGGATCATCCTGAGTGAGTTGTCCCAGAAGCAAAAAGACACTCACGGTATATACTCACTCATATAAACATACAATATAGAATAAACCCACTAAAATCTGTACATCTAAACAAACTAAGCAAAAGAGAGGACCCTAACTAAAATGTTCAATCCCCATCCTGAAAGGCAAAGAGGGTGGACATCAGAAGAAAACGAAAATAGGAAACAACCTCGGAACCCGCTACAGAGGGCCTCTGAAAGCCAGAAGAAAACAGGAAACAACCTTGAAACCTGCCACAGAGGGCCTCTGAAAGCTTCTGCAGTATAGACCGTCAAAGCAGATGCTGAGCCTGATGGCCAACTGATGGGCAGAGTGAATGGAATTTTATGTAAGAAGTGGGAAATAGTAAGAGCTGGAGGGGACGGGAACTCCACAAGCAGAGCAACAGAACAAGATAATTTGAACACAGGGAACTTCCCAGAGACTCATACTCCAACCAAGGACTATTCGTGGAGATGACCTGGAACCCCTGCACAGGTGTCGCCCATGGCAGTTCAGTGTCCAAGTGGGTTACATAGTAATGGGAACAGGGACTGCCTCTGACATAATCTGATTGGCCTGCTCTTTGATCACCTCCCCCTGAGGGGGGAGCAGCCTTACCAGGCCACAGTAGAGGACAATGCAGCCACTTTTGATGAGAACTGTAGACTAACATCAGAAAGAAGAGGAGAACCTCCCCTATCAGTGGACTTGGGGAGTGGCATGCATGCAGAAAGGGGAGGGAGGGTGGGATCAGCAGGGGAGGAGGGAGGGGCTTATGGGGGGATACAAAATGAATAAAGTGTAATTAATAAAAATAAATAAATAATCAGTGTCTCTCCTCTTAGTCCATTATGGTCTCATTTCTCCAATCTTTGGACTCATTTTTCAGTTCTATGGTATGCTTGCTGAAGAGGTCTCCATGGTAGGAACTTGTCATTTTTTTATTATTATCTGTTTTTTTCTTAAATAAATAGCTGTCAATTACTCACACCTATTTATAACACATAAAGGCGATTCTCACTGATATGTAGCTATATATTAATGACAGTTTTTCTTATAAAAGTTTTAAGTTGGTTTGTGAAGACAGTCTGCAAAGTGTAGTTTAGAAGTGTTTTCACTTCTCAATGAATGAGATGGCTTTTAAAAATAATGACCGGGCAACAAAGCACAAATTAAGATTTCATATGTGTATTTTAAAAATAACTTACAGTATTTGGCAGTTCTATCATGTTTTCTTTAGTGACAGCAGAAAGCCTTTCCATAGCATTTTACTTAATTGTAATAGTGATACAATTTACAATAGTATAAATTTACAATAGTGTATATATGAGTGATTGTCATAGCTTTAATATTAAATGTCTTTTTATAGGTTCATGGGTTGCTGGCTTGGTCCACAGATGGTGGAGATCTTTTGGAGATGCGATGGTAACTTAAGGTATGTGTACAGGAGTGCATATGCCCGGAGGAGGAAGGAAGGCATAGGATCCTCTCCAGCTGGAGGTATGAGGCACTGCCCATGCTTGCTGAGAACCCAATTTGGAGCAACTGTATGAGTAGCAAATACTCTTAACCTCTGCGACATTTTTTTTTTTTTTTTTAGGCTTTCCACCTTAGATTAAGATGCTGCTGCTGGGATACAAAATCAACTCAAAAAATTCAGAAGCCCTCCTGTATACCAAAGACAAAAGGGCTGAGAAAGAAATTAGGGAAACAACACCCTTCACAATAGCCTCTAATAACATAAAGTACCTTGGGGTGACACTAACCAAGCAAGTGAAAGACCTGTTTGAGAAAAACTTCAAGTCTCTGAAGAAAGAAATTGAGGAAGATCTCAGAAGATGGAAAGATCTCCCGTGCTCATGGATTGGTAGGATTAACATTGTGAAAATGGCCATCCTGCCAAAAGCAATCTGCAGATTCAATGCAATTCCCATCAAAATACCAACTCAATTCTTTACAGACCTTGAAAAAAAGATTCTCAGCTTCATATGGAGAAACAAAAAACCCAGAATCTCCAAAACAATCCTGTACAACAACAGATCAACTGGAGGTATCTCTATCCCCGATCTCCAGTTGTACTACAGAGCAATAGTAATAAAAACTGCATGGTATTGGCATAAAAACAGAAAGGAGGATCAATGCAACCGCATAGAAGACCCAGAAATAAACCCACACACCTATGAATACTCGATTTTTGACAAAGAAGCCAAAACCATTCAATGGAAAAAAGACAGCATCTTCAACAAATGGTGCTGGACCAACTGGATGTCCACATGCAGAAAAATGAAAATAGATGTATATTTATCACCCTGCACAAAACTAAAGTCCAAGTGGATCAAAGACCTCAACATAAAACCAGATACTCTAAATCTGTTAGAAGAAAAAGTGGGGAACAGCCTAGAACTCATTGGCACAGGAGACAACTTCCTGAACAGAACACCAACAGCACAGGCTCTAAGAGCAACAATCAATAAATGGGACCTCATGAAACTGAACAGCTTCTGTAAAGCAAAGGACACTGTCATCAAAACAAAACGCCTGCCTACAGATTGGGAAAGAATCTTCACTAACCCTTTATCTGACAGAGGACTAATATCGAGTATATATAAAGAACTAAAGAAGCTGAAAAGCAGCAAACCAAGTAATCCAATTAAAAAATGGGGAACAGAGCTAAAGAGAAAATTCTCAACAGAGGAATATCGAATGGCAGAGAAACACTTAAAGAAATGCTCATCCTCATTAGCCATCAGGGAAATGCAAATCAAAACGACCCTGAGATATCACCTTACACCCATCAGAATGGCCAAGATGAAAAACTCAAGGGATAACACATGCTGGAGAGGTTGTGGAGAAAGGGGAACCCTCCTCCACTGCTGGTGGGAATGTAAACTGATACAACCACTCTGGAAATCTATCTGGTGCTTTCTAAGACAATTAGGAATAGTGCTTCCTCAAGACCCAGCTATATCACTGCTAGGTATATACCCAAAGTTTGCTCAAGTACACAAAAGGGATATTTGCTCAACCATGTTTATAGGAGTTTTATTTGTAATAGCCAGAACCTGGAAACAACCCAGATGTCCATCAACGGAGGAATGGGTACAGAAATTGTGGTATTTTTACACAATGGAATACTACTCAGCAATCAAAAAGGAGGAAATCATGAAATTTGCAGGCAAATGGTGGGTTCTAGAAAAGATCATCCTGAGTGAAATATCCCAGAAGGAGAAAGACAAACACGGTATATACTCACTTATATAGACCTATAAGATATAATAAACCTAATGAAATCTGTATACCTAAAAAAGATAATCAAGAGAGTGGACATGGGGTAAGATGATCAATCCTCGTTTAGAATGACAGATGGGATGTGCATTGAACATATGACAGGAGTCTACTGAGCGCATTGGAAGGACTCTAGCTAGCAGTGTTTTCAAAGCAAAGACTCATGAACAAACCTTTGGCAGAGTACAGGGAATCATAAGAAAGAAGGGGAGTTAGTCTGATGAGGAAAGGATAGGAGCTCCACAAGGACCAAATATATCTGGGCACAGGGTCTTTTCTGAGACTGACATGCAACCAAGGACCATGTATGAATGTAACCTAGAACCTCTGCTCAGATGTAGCCTGTGGTAGCTCAGTAACCAATTGGTTTCCCATAGTGAGGGGAACAAGGACTATTTCTAACAGGAACTCAATGACTGGCTCTTTGGCCTCCCCACCCCCCAAGGGAGGAGCAGTCCTGTTAAGCCACAGAGGAGGGCTTTGCAGCCAGTCCTGAAGATACCTGATAAAACAGGATCAGATGAATGGGGAGGCGTTCCCCCCTATTAGTGGACTTGGCAAGGGGCACGGTGGAGATGAGGGAGGAAGGGAGGGACTGGGAGGGAATGAGGGATGGGGACAGGGCTGGGATACAGAGTTAATAAAATGTAACTGATAAGAAAAAAATAAAATTCAAAAAAAAAAAGATGCTGCTGCTGAATGTGTATGTTCTGCAGGAATGGGTCACATGCTGAGAGAATGAAAGCACAACAAAAAGTAAGAACTAGAGACTTGGAGATGGGGATTCATGGCTCTATTTCAGGATCAGGGGATAGCCTGAGGTCCATGCCTTCTCTAGGTGGAAGGAACTGCCAAGTTGTTTTTAAGATATTTGGTTTACATTGGCTCTTTCTACCAAGAATCCTAAGTTCTTATCATCTTCATTGACAAGAGCTTCATTACTTATTGATGTGGTTATGGGCGATATACTCCCTGTATTTCAGTCAGTCGTTTACATCCTGGGAGCTGGCACTTGGAAATTGTTCTCTATCAGTATAACAACTAAACTCAATGAATCTTTAATACCCACTTTTCATGTATATAATTAAAAATTAATATTAATAGCAGAATGTTGTCTGTCTTTCTAAGCAGTTGAGACCAACTCCAACTGACTGCTCAGTCACTTTTAGATATTTGTGTGTGCAGATGGGGGAACTTTTGGTGTCAAGGTTAAGTTGTTTCCTTCTCTAAGACACTGGAAAATTGATACATAAAAGCTCTGAGTGTTGTCACTGCCTTTTAAGACCCCTGAGCATTGGAGGTTTGGTTATCTTCTTACCCAGCTGATGCATTTTTTGCACTGGATAATCTCCCTTTGCTCAAGCACACTGTTGTTTGTGTTTTAAATTCCAAATCGTAACTCATTATGAACAATTTTCTACCTTCTTCTCTGGGAGAATGATAATGTTGCTTGTTTATATAGAGTTTATAAAGTGAAGGAGTCAGTGTTGACATTTTGGTTTGGTATCAGAGTCAAGATAGAGTCTATGGTGTCGGTAATAAGCTACTTGCTTGCCAGTTAACTTCATATATTGGCCAGTAATTGCTGACAGTGATGCCTTTAATGGATGCTTCCTTTCTGTTAATTAATTTGTCTCTGTTTTCTCATTTTAAATACCATAGTGAGTAGCTATATTTTAAGTAGAGGCTTGGAATAATAATGAAGCTCCCTGATGTGTCTCCCCTGGCTTAAATCACAACTTCTGTAATGTGTACAGTGTCCAAGATAGAGTTATAGGTCCCAGGGAGACCTGTCAAGCATCTTTCAGTGACTTGAGTTAGTAAGTAATCTCTCACTGATGACTAAGAGGTGACCAAGTTTATGCTCTCAACAATGTCACAGACAGTGACATTGGTCTACCAGGAGCAGCCATGGGCAATTAACTGTTGTGTTTAAAACAAGCCATTTCCTGCGTTTCCCTGTAGAGTTTTTCTCATTGAGTCGTGCTATTGACTTCCATGGTGGGATTTTATATAGGACTGTCCAGTGAAGCTCTTTCCTGTGACTTGTAAAGTTACTGCTGAGAATGCTGTTTTCACTCTTGCAGTGAGTTCTTGACGAAGGACAAAGGAAAAATTACTTTCTAGACTTACCATGTGAAAAACTTGCTTTTCTGAGGCAATCACTTTATTTACATTAAGTAGACATTATGAATTTCACTTCAATGCATGAATAACAAAGCATAAAACCAGATTTGTTTTCCAGCTCTGGGAAACAGAAAAGTGCTTAGCATGCACTGTGTGAAATCACACCTGGCTCTGTCTTTTTGTTTTGTTTCCTTTAGAATTCAGAGACTCCATTTTTTCTATTGCCTAATGAAAAATTATTTCACCTTGTGATTTTACATAATCTTAATGAAATTGCTTTTTTATTAATAATAAAAAACATAAATCAGGCAGTAGGATGGCTTGGCCAGTATACTATTTGAAATGCGAGCATGAAGACCTTAGTTCAATACACAGAACTCGTTAAAAGAATATGTGAACATGCTTGTAATTCTGGTGCTGGGGAAACAAAGATAGGTGTATCCTTAGGACTTGCTGGCCTTCCATCTAGCCCAACCAGTAAATTCCAGGTTCAGTGAGAAACCTCATCTTATAAAGTGAAGTGAATAGCAACTGAAGACAATATCTAATAATGACCTTTGGCCTTCACATGCACACATACAACGTATACACACACCCAAACGTGTTTGTACACAAACATGAGCATGCACGTACAAACAGTACAAATCAAGTAGGGACATATCTTGTGGTGTGAAAACCAACATTGCCAAACTCATATAATATCACATTCTTCTAGAAGAAATAGCTCAAAGTCATAAAGAAAATAAGTCATGAATTGTCAAGCAAGATATCTCAGTTGCATTAACATCTCATGCACATGGCTGAAAAGTGGTTCCCTTAGGTCTTATTTAAAAGCCCAATGTGAGTTAACTTTTTAAAGGAAGCTTTATCATATGACTTCTAAACCTTTAGAAAATGTAAAGAGAGGCTCTTAGAACTAGAAATGCTTATAGGAGGGCACTGTCAAAAAGGAAGGGAGGGGAAAAGATAAAAAGAGGAGAGAGAAGTGTGGGAGATGGCTTAGTGGATAAAGTTCTTGCTGAGAAACTGGAATTTAGAACCTCATTACTTATATAAAGCCATAGAACACATCCATTTCTTCCTCTTCTTCTTTTTTTTTCTTTTTTTTTTGTAGATCACAAGGTTGTTCTCATAACCAACTATCTCTTCTGTTTCCCCTTCTCTGTAAACACTGAGTTGGTCAAGAGTAACAACGGCCATGTCTCCAGAGTAAAAAATAGTGTTTGGATTTCATGATACCAACTGGATTACATTTTCTGAAGATGGGTTTAGAAGGGAAAAGTCAGAATCTGTTGTTGGAGTGGAAGGGGCAAGATCACTGAGAGATGTTTGCTTCCCATCAGATGTTGCAAGGAAGGAACAGATGAGGGTCACAGGGGCTAATGCCTGCACCTCCTGTGGCTGTATGGTGGCCTGGTTTTCGCTCTGACGTGAGAAGGTCTAGGTTGATCTTGGGTTTTAGAGGGAATGCTATTTCTCTTTTCTCCTTGCTCCTTTCTACTTAGGCCCTCATGCAACTGAGATTTAAATTTGCTTTCAGTTCAACAGGGAGAATTCCATTTAGGTCTACAAAACGCTGAATGCATGCTTTAGGTAGTTCAGCTTGTGGATTGGGGTGGGAGGCCATAAAATATCTCAGCAGGTGGTAAATGTTACTTTGGCTCTTTCTCTTTCATTCTTTAATTTCTTCCCATAGGCGTGGATTTTTGGAAGCTTCGTAGGAAAATAGAGAGGCTTGGATAGGGAGAATAAATTAGTTGAAACAAAATACCTTAATTCTTATGCTTAATGTCAATATTTAATTCATTTTGATAGAAAATGATAGCAAAATGTAAACATAGTACCTTAGAAGCATTATTATTCAATTATTTGTCCTTTTTCTTTCATATCACCTTCATTGCACCTCTTTTCTTTGAAATACTCTATTTTGACCCCTTCTGGTTTTCTGCCTTCCATGGTACCCCAATTTAAAGAGACATATCTAATGATTCAAAGGTAGCTCCCACAAATGAGAAAGAACATGTGACATTTTAAATTCTGGGTATGGGTTACCTAAAGCAGGATGAATATTTCCAACTTCATTAATTTATCTATAAATTTAATAATTTCATCTTTATTAGAGCTGAATAATATTCCTCTATGAATATGTACCATGTTTTCATTATTTTTTCATCAGTTGATAGTTATCTAAGTTGTTTTAGCTTTCTTGCTAATGTGAATAAGGCAGCAATGCACTTGGATGAAGAAATATCTCTGTCATAAACTATAGAACCCTTGAGAAATGGGATGAGGTCGGGAAGGCAGGTAGAGGAAAGACTATGGGGACAACTAACACTAAAGATGCTGGAAAATGTCATACAGAATCCTGACACTTTCAAGATTACTAAATAACCTATACATATAAAAGAAATTTAAATTCAGTTATCCTATTGTAGGGGAACAATACCTCTCTTAGAAACCATAGGCTTTCAAAGAAAAACTCGCATGTTAGATATGGGTTACCATTTTAGGCTTGTTGGTCAGGGCACATCATGGATGCCCTCAAATGTTACACGCTATTTCCATCACCTTTGGTTACTCTCCAAAACTTAATAGTAAGACTTCTCTTCCTGAAAACACCACATACTTAAGTCATAGAAAATGAAAAATCATGTTGGTATTGACTTGAAAGCTTTATCTCTACTGGCTAGCTTTCATAGTGTTGGGAGGTTCTCTGCACTCTACTAGGGGAGAATAGCAATAAATAATCTTACCCAGATGTGAACACTGAGTGCTCCAAGAACAAGTACCTCAGCAAGGTATGTCCACTGATATAATAGTGGCGTCCACGTTATGGTTTTAAATCACTTTCTCATGGGACTGAAAGCCTGCTCTAGAAGATGGAAGTAATGGCCTGATACTTCTACCTGGACCAAAACATTATGGTTAGCTAGGAGACAGGCTCCAGGCAAGAACCCAGAACTATTATTTTGCAAATGGACACAGTAATAAATCGCCTTCTAATTATATCCATAGATGAGTACATCTCTCAGTTTTCATCAGCAAAGCTTTTTATTTATTTGTTTTTATTTATTTTTTGTAGTAAATGATGATTAGTATGGAGACTCACAACTGGCCAAGTACAAAGAATAAAAACCATGCATGGGATGCTCAGCTTTAAATGGGACATCTCTGTCACACCCCCTCCTTCCAAAACTCAGAAATAGTAATGGAAGAGACAGGGAATGCCTGTAGTGAATCAGTGTTTGCTGGATTTGACTGACCCATTGCATACATGAACTCACACATGACTGCATGCAAAGATCCATAAAATATCAAACCAGACAAAATACCGGCATGGACAGAAGAACAGCTCATGAAGTCTAACCTCTAACTGAGGAGCTGTAGTGATGGATTGCTGCTGGGGGGAGGAAGGGTCAGACTTCTTCAGGAATGTGCATACTGAGAGGCTACCTGCGTACCAGGACTTGGTCCTTTACCCATTCACATACAGGCAGAAATAAGTGGAATCAGTGGATGGAAAATCAAAGCACAGGGTTTGAGAAAGGAAAAGTGGTGGAGAGATAGGAGAGGACTTGGAGGAAAGGGGATGGAAGGGGGTATTTGCTCAAGATACAAATGCATGTATGGAATTCTCAAAACCTGAAACCTGTTAACAAAGAGGAAAGTATGCATTGAACGATATTTCGATTCTCTCTTGTCACCCATCTGGCTCCCATAGCCACATTCCCCAAACTCTTGTCATTAGTTCTATTTCCCTTCTTCATGTATAAGGGTTTTTGCTTATACATGCAAGCAAAAGTAAATGCATATTTTATGTTTCCGCATTTTACATGTAAGGTAGTATCCAAATTTTAATTTTAATTTATGCACTTTATGCATGTGTGTGCTTGCACATTCATGCATGTTGGCACACACATGTCTTGGCATATGAGAGGACAACTTGTGGGTGTTGGTTCCACCTTATAGATCCCAGGGATCAAACTCACGTCATCAGGTTTGATGGGAATTGTGAGCTATATTGCCAGGTATAAAGTAGTTTTAAACATGTTACACTCTAAATATTGGCCCTTTTTTATTTTAACACTCTCCTGCAGAGAGTAGTAGTATGCAAAATCATTATCAGTCAGCATGTAGAATCTGCACAAATTTTAATCACTACATTCTCGTCCAATAATACAAAAATTAATATTTTAATTTCTTTGCTAATACTGCTTCAATGAATACATTTGTGCGCATATTATTTTGTGATATTTAAAACCTATTCTATGCCCCCAACGCAGAATTTTCTGTGTTAAAGATTATGCAAAATTTATTGAACTATCCTGTCTTTTCCTGAAAAATTGGTATACAGTATTAATATTCTTTATTAGAGGCCTGGATCATAGGGTATGATCATGCTACAAGTGTTAACACTAGTCTCTTGGCTGCGTCAGGGTAAGTAGTGGCTCCTATCTCTTGGCCACCTGATCAGTAAATGTTCTGGAACACATTGCTGAGGGATGAACTAGAATCTGGTTTGTGTCCAGCTAACATAGACTCCTGCTGTTTTTATTGACATTTAAGAGATTTCCTTGAACAAACACTTATTGACTTGCTGTCTGCTTCTAGGTCAATTTCCAGATACTTAAAATGTTTACATTTTTTAATTCACACCAAGTAAGTGGCTATTTCTTGGGCACATAGTGGGGTAGGATAAACATAGGGAAGCTGCAGGAGGGGAATGAAAGACAACACAACAAGCTCCTTTATTATGGAAGCCTGATCATTTCTGTTCTGTGACCCATAGCCTTTTAAAACATTCTCTCTCCACACATGTAATATTTACTGATAAAAATAGTTGTGATGTTGTTCTTATATTAGATTTCATGTATTTGTAAGTTTTCATCATGTGTTTTGTTTCCTTGTGCCTCATTTTCTTGATAGCTGGGTTTATTTAAATTTTTTATTTAATTGTTTTGGGGGCTCCAACGTTTGAACTTAGGGTCTAGTGTGTGCCACACTCACAGTCTACCACTGATTTACATTTTCACCCCACTGTGTGTTTATATTCTACATTATACAACTATATTATATATAATTAATGCATCCATTTACTCTTGAAGATGTCTTGTAGATATTATTCTGTTGTATTTTGGCAGAGAATGGTGTTAGCAAAAGTATCTGCTTAATCAGTTACATACACGTGTCCCTTCTCTCATGCTGACTCCTTACCATGGCAGTGGAAATCATTTTTTTAATGTTTCTATAAAATTTTTCTTTTAAATAATGTTTCTGTAAAATGTTCAGGGACATTCCCTGTGTTTGTCTTCATAGCAATCTAATTTTGTGTTGGCAAATGTACTGGATCAATGTTTCAGGTGACCATATGGCTCCAGTACTTTAATTTTACTTTTTCAGTATTCTCCTGATCCACTTTTGAGGATATATTGTTGTAGTTGTGTTTTCCGATCTTGATGGCCATCATTTTTCACTAGTTTCACTCTATTTACTCTTTCCTTAATTTTTTTCTCTCAGTGTGTTTCCTGACGTTTGTTTTCATCTCTGATTCTTCTTCCATGTTTGTTTTTCATCTCTGTGATTGTTTTAGTTTTCCTTTATCTTTTAAAAATGTTTTTTCTTGTTTTTTTTTTTTTTTTTTTTTTTTTTTGGTTGGTACCTATCTTATTTCTTATTGTATGCTATGATTTAGACAAGTGTTCCTCAAAATCCAAATGTTAAAGACCTGCCTGTCAGGTGGTAAAAACTGGTTGTGAGTCTGAGTCCTGTAAAAGGAAGTATAGTCTTGGGGGTGGGGATGTTGCAGCAATTGCCCTTCCTTCTCTCTTTGCTTCCTGGTTGCTCTGAGTTGGGCAGATTTACCACTTGCTTGTGCCATTAGGTCCCCTGCACTGTAGACAACAAACAAACAAACTCCAATCTGCGTGCCACAGTAGAACTTTCCTCATTTTAATTTCAGTATTTCAGAAGTCTTGGTAATTGAAGGCTGACATACTGTTCCACTACTTTCTCCACAAGTTATTGTGCTTCTGCTTCATGGTTTTCTATTTTTGATGTAGGTGTTTCATTAGTTTTTTTTTTTTTTATTTCATGGCTCACCATTTGAATAAACATTTCATCTTTTCCTTACCAGTGATTTTTGTTGTACACTCTTTACCTGCTGAATTTTGGGTTTTGCCTTTTATTTTCCATAGGATTCCCTTTTAATGGCATCTTTACCTAGTAAATGTTTATTACTGAATTGAGAATTTTTTTTTTTCCGTCAGAAATTTGTGGGAAGTTTCTATGGAGACCAGGGGAAGAGATGATATAGGCTGAATAACCTCTTGATTGTCTTTTGATAACAAAGAAACAGGTTGCTCTGGCAAGTAAGGCTATTTGTTGGGATTCTTTGTACAACAACACCATCTCTGAGTCAAACTGAGCCCAGGAGGGCTTCTGATGATACAGATATATCCTGCTGAGTTTCTGAAGTTGTAACTTCAAGAAAGCAAGGCAAGGTTGTACTTCAGAGTCTCTCAGAGAAATGCAGTTTCCAGTATTTTCTGAAGTCACTAACACTCTGTCCTTTAACCTTTAACATTTTTTTCATCCTTTCTTCTCATATGACTTGTTTGATTTCTACTGTTCAGTCTCTCTGCATGTTTGTTGGAGTCTCTGGCATACACATATACACGCATTCTACATATAAATATAATATTTTATACTCTCTAAAAAGTATATTTTCTTTTTATTTTGTGGAAAATAAAATTTGTGTTTAAAAATTTTTAGAATTTATTTTAGAAAGAAAGAGTATTAAAGGGTAGTGTTTATGCAACTAAGGTTATTCATGGTATTGCTATAAAAAACTAATAGTACATAGTTACACACACCTAATGTATATTTATGAATGCGCTAAATTTTCTACATTTACATATGATTTATATGTGATGTTTCATGAGGAGACAATAATATTTGATGAAAGAGGAGACAAGCTCCATATACATAGCATTTTTTTTCTTGTTTTTCTGTGGTAGTTGTACCAATTGATGGTAATTAATTTTGTTTAAAACCTTGTAGTTAGTTTGTAGGTAGCAACAAAGTAGAAAGAATGCTTAGGTAGGAAGAAGTTGAACTGGTGACAAACAGTATATCCATTTTTGAATTACAGCTTGAAAAGAAAATGAAGGTAAAAATACAATAACCATAGGCTCTAGGTCTGACCTGAAGTTTCTTAGTACTCTATTGTAAGTAAAGCATGAAGGATATTAAGAAATACTCCAGTTGAGGGTGAATGCAATTTTAATTAAAAAAAAACTTTATAGACCATTTATTATTTGACAATCATTTATACATATTTTAACATCATGCATACATTGAAACAAGATAATAAGAGAATAAATAATTAAAAATTAGTTTTTTGAGTTATTGGTTTAAAGTTTAAAGCACAAGCCTGAATAAAGGCCAAACAGGTGGAGACATGTCTAGCCACCTGAGGGAGGAACCAGCCTTACTGCATTCTTTTCCTGCCCGCTAGAGATACAGTTGCTAGGAAACCAGCCCAGATCACCCCTTTCCCCTAGGACAGCCAAACAAGGGAAGCCAGACCTTTAATGGTTTTGGGGCCTCCCTATAGGAAACCAGATTAAAATGCAACATCCCCTTCTGTGATGTTTGCCAGGCAGGAATTCCCTTGCTTTGGTCATGCTGGGGGGTGGGGGGGAGGACTGGAATCTCAAAATCAACCACCTACCCTGAGCACTAGGCTCTCTGCTCTCAACTGCTGTGGTGGTGAGCGTGTGAGCCCACGCTACAGCTTGTTATAAAAAGATCTTCATGTGTTTTGCAACAAACTCAATTCCTGCTGGTCTTTTGGAGTCTTGAGAATGGGGAACAACAATAATTAACATAAAAATAATTAACACTGTTCCTTTAACAATGGTTATATTTAAGAAGAAAACAGGAATAGTTATATTTAAGAAGAAAACTGTTCCTTTTTGTAGACTTGACAAAATTTGGTCAACTGATAGTGGAGAGATCCACAAATATTGTACTTTCTGGCTATGAAAAAAGTGTGTTCTTAATTATTTTTTGAAGCTTCCCAATGCCCAGCTAGCAGGATATGTAAATCTCACTTCCTCACCAGCCTTTAAAAACAAGGCAAGCTGCCTTGGGAAGGTTACCTTCCCCAGCCTACTTTCCCAGCTGAGTAAGGAATGTGTCTTTTTGCCTTCAGACTTAGCTGGGGCAGGGAGTGTAGGTGGGACTTCCAGGCAGAGGGAGCCACAGGGAGATGGAGGCAGAAGGGGAGTGACTAGCTGGGAAGCAGGCAGTGAGAATCAGGTGGAGAGACACAATGGCAAAGAAGTCAGGTTAAGCTGAGTTAGAAGCTCGCTGAAAGACTACCCCAGCAAAAGGCCAACAGCTTTAAAGTATATAGATGTCTTCGTGTCTTTATTAATAAATCTCAAGCAAGATCTGCAAAAGCCCTGCAATAAATTTCCCCATGCAAAGTCACCTGTATACCATTATAAGCATCAATAATGTTTTAGATTTTGTTATAAAGCAGAGTTTCTCAACCTGTGGGTAGGAACCCTTTTGGGGGTCATAGATTAGATATCCTGCATATCAGATATTTACATTATGATTCATAACAGGAGCAAAATTACAGTTATGAAGTAGCAACTAAATAAATTTATGGTAGGGGGTCACTACAACATTGAAACTGTATTAAAGGGTCATAGCATTAGGAAGATTGAGAATCACTGCTCTAAAAATATTAGCCCCTCTCTTCCCTCCCTCCCTCTCCTCTCCCTCTTTTCCTTCCTTCCTTCCTTCCTTCCTTCCTTCCTTCCTTCCTTCCTTCCTTCCTTTTCTCCCTTTTTTCCTCTCTCCCTCCCTCCTTCTTTCCTTCCTTTGTTCCTTCTGTTATTCCTTCCTTTTTTCCTTTGGTTGGGGCTTGCCATTAGGACCTCACATAGTATTTTCACTCTCTATGTGCATCTTAAGGTAAATATTCATATGCTCTGTACCTTCTTAACAACTTGCATTATAGAATTATTTAAAATTTTATCTTAATATCAATTTCGTGAGCACCATTCACAAAATATTTGAATGTTGATGTCAGAAAAAAGCTGAAAATGAACATGAGTTTCTATAACTGGGAAAAGGCTGCAGGGCAGCAGCTGGCTGTGTCTCTCCCTCTGTTTCTCTCTTGTCTGAAAAGATGACTTGTTAGTACTCCTTTATTTAGAGTAAATAGAATGAGTGTGTTGAATGATTGCTGTGGGGAGCACTTCATTTCTGCTGGGATCCACTTAGGAGGATTCTGTTGGCATTTCCATTGTACCCACAGCAAGACCCAACACAGAAAGGCACAGGGCCTGAAAAGGTCATGTCTTTATTTTCTGAAAGCCTGAGTGCTTCCCAAGTGCAGAGTTCCTCAGCAGAAAGATCATTACCTGCAACTTCCCTTGTTTTAAATATTCTTAATCAGGTTACTGGCAATAAGAATTCTGTTCATTTGGTTACCAAACAATGAAGCACTTAAGCAGCAGGTCACCTGAGTGTAGCATCAGCCAACATTAATAAGTTAAAAGTACTGCTGGGATGAGGAGGAATTGGCAGAAATGCCAAGCTGGTGGGCTGCTGATCTTGTTTATCTTGTCTTTTTTTATTTTTTATTTTCCTTCTTTCTCTTTCAGGTTCATTTCTCTACAGTCTCCTTTCATTGTTTATATGCTTACCTGTGCTGATTTAAATTGCCTTAGTGGCATGAAGAATAATTAGCATATAGAGCCTGGAAACTCAACTTTTCAATTTTATTAATGAGCTGAATTTAGTTTCCCTTTATCTTTTAACTGACCCCAAGAGCATTAGCAAAAAGTGTAGAAATATGAATGCGGGTGAAGTAATAAGGAAGAATTATCAGTCACCCTTAATTTAATTGGTGTCACCTTAGCTTTTAGTAGGGTAATAGGATGGGATTGCCACCTGCAATCATTCAAGGCTACTTTGCTCACTAATTAGCTTACTTAAAAAAATTAAACAACCTTTTAAAAGTGAGTAAAGCAGAATCCAGTGAGAATCATTAAAACACAGTATCTCTTATATAACATTGGTAGAATATTGGAGAAGTTGAGGGTTTTGAGAAAACCTAGTGCAAAATCTACAAATGAAAAGAACTGTCTTGTTTCATGGACTCCCAAGTCTCCAGGCACTAGTGATAATTTTGATGTGTTTGACAATCCAAAATCTCTTAACCAATGTTCATTATTAGACAGGTGCTGTTCAAACATACCTGGTGGAGATGTTATTAATAGGTAGGACGTGTGTTTGATTCTTTTGGATAAAACTGCAATTTAGCCACTAGCACCTGTTGAGTGTGTATTGATTTCCATTATGGCTATTTTACCATGTAAAGAAACAAATGGAATTATGTGGCCCTATCAGGATCTATTATGGGATCGAATATAGAACATACACAAACTCACATGAAATTGAATATTGTATCATGCAACACATTTGTCAAGAATTATGAGCAGTTATATACAGCAGCAAAGTGGGATGTGATTAACAAAAAGCCTGTGGGTCTCTCTTACTCCTGAAAACCCTCTCATGCTGAAGGACACTCTCAGAATGGCATGCTTAGGAGATTTCTTTAATTTCAGAGTTACTTAGCACAACCCATGGCCTTCACATTCACTGGAATTTCCCAAGGATGCTTGTGATTTTGGTCATTATCTGCTTTGTCACAAGCAGACCTAAGCTTATTTTTAATTTTCAATTTAACAAGCACGAAGCAAAATTCATCAATGTCCTTCCCCAAGCTCTACTCTAAAACATGGTGTTCTATACAAATGACATCTTTTGTCACAGTTTTATGGAGAGAACTTGTGGGTCTTTGATAATGAATGAATGATAGATTCATTGATTTCCACTGAATAACTTCTCAGTATAATTCAAACATACTTAAGATTTCAGTAGATTTGATAGCATACTATTTATTTATTTTCTAAGGAAACATCTAATTTAATTTAAAGAAAAACAACCTGAAAATAACTGCCCGAACAATGGGGAAACCCGCTCCTGAGAAGAGCAAAGTGGTTAGGCTGATTGGAGCAGTGCTGGAGAAAAAGGACCATGCCATTTAGCTGGAGAAGTTGTTAGTTACTTGCACATAAATTTCTTTGAGGGCAAATGGGTCCTCAGGCAATTTCTTATTATCAGAATGAGTGCATGCTTTTCTCTGTGAATGTCCTGCACATCTCAAGAGGGAAAGTGTCTATTTTCCTCTGTCTCAGCCACCGCTCCATAGAGGGGTGACTGAAACAGTATCATCTCCCCAGATGCAAAGCACGGGAGTATCTGATTCACTGATTTATATATCTCTTCATATTCATTAGTATTCATTCTATTCATCAATATCATTATCATGGTTTCTCCTGCACCTCTCAGGATCATATTTAAATATTGATCATAAGCATCTATTATCTACCTCAGTGCTCTCAGTCGTTTCTTATCTTTGCATAAATTCGCTCACCCAGGCTGAGCCTGATGAGATCCAGGGCTCCTCTATGGTATTGGGTAGTCTGTTGCTGATTCATGTCATCCACCATATTTCAAATGCTGTGCCCTTTCCACCTATTGTGAGAATAGGCACTTTAATACCATACTTTATAATGGCTAGTTATGGCTAGTTCCACAACAGGACCTGAACTCTTTCTAGCCTAAATTTTTCCCTTTACTATATGATTTCCCTGCAGTGGTTAACACTACTGATAATTATCATGACTGGTAACATGTTTTGATCTCTTTATTTGTCAGGCACTATGCTAAAGACTTAACGGTAATTTATTTTATTTCATCTTTGCTGCAAAAACTTTTGTTTGTATTCATATTTTACAAAGCAGTAGTCAAGGCACACACACAACACACACACACACACATACACAAACACACAGAGTGAGAGGTGGGAAGGTATAATGCTAGTTAAATTCTTTGGGTGGAAGGCTGCCACTCTCATACCTAATTGGTCCATTCCATCGATAATGATTTTCTATTTATATGCATTGGCTATTTTATACTTTTATACTGAATACTACTACTATTCTCCTTTGGAATATGCCATAATTTCAAAAATGAAACTGTGCTGTGAAGTGTCAATAAATGTCAAACTCTAGTCTTATTTTTTTTGTTATCATAGTTAACATAGTCTTAAAATTAAATATTTACATCGAAAGACAGATTATTTTTGGAACATATTTTTAAGGAATCTCTAGAACAACTCTTTAGGTTTGAATCCAGCTAGAAGCAAAATTTCAGCTCAGAAATGCTGTTTCTCTTTTATTTTATGAGCTTAATTTTATCCAGATAGCACTTTGGAGTATTCTCAAAAGGACTGGAATCTGTAAATTCAAGTTGCTAATGGAAAACTATAGAAATAGATGAGGAAATGCTGCATAAACTTTCAGTTATAGCTGGATATAAACAAAATATTGAAATGCATTCCTGTCTTTAATCTAGATTTTTTTTTTTGCTATAAGTTTACAGACTTCTTATATGAAACAATATAGCCTGTGAAAAATAGACATTGAACATCAGAGGTCCAGTTGCTTCTGAGAGAATATGGCAGCTATTCTAGTTATCTATTTGTACTGATGTAGATTGTAAGATGAGGACCACTTCTATGATCTTAGAGGCTTAGTAAATATCCAACTGGTCGATCAACATTGTTAAACTATTGAGTTGGACTGTCAGGCTAGAAGCGTCGTATAAACTTGCTCTAGGAGTTAATGATGTTAATAAAGATCATGGGCGAAAAGAAATAGTCTCAGTCTTATTGTTCATTGTTCATTGTTCAAAATGGTGAGCTGCAGATGATCACCTTTAAGTGCCCTTGGCCTAGTTACTTTGAGCCTAGTTAGTGCGCTCTCTGACACTAGCTTGGATATATGTGGTATAACCTGATTTACTAATAGGTTCATGGCACCCCCTGACCTTTTTTAAGGCCTTATACCCAGGATCACAAAGTCAATTCCAAGTATATTAAAAACCAGGTCTTTGTTATTACTGAATGAGTCATAAGGAGCCAAGTTCTAAGATTCTCTGGGAAAAATGCCTCGGTATTGAGGTCATAGAACAACCCCTCTCACAGTACAAAAAGCATTTGGCTAGAATCACAAAATCTAT
The DNA here is from genome assembly GCF_907164565.1 of Psammomys obesus. Lineage (NCBI taxonomy): Eukaryota > Metazoa > Chordata > Mammalia > Rodentia > Muridae > Psammomys > Psammomys obesus. Next base: position 2,530,290 of record NW_026596147.1, read on the forward strand.
ATTTTCATCGAAGCTTGGCTACCAAGTCATATTATGACCCTAGGGAGTTCTTAGCAATGTTTCTGAGCCACAGAGCCCCAAGCCCTATTCCACATTATTGGACTAGATGTTTTCTTAGGTTTCAACCAAATACAAAATTTGCTATATGCTCCAAAGCTGTGATTTAGTTTATTACTCTGGGAATAGCATATTTTCATGTAAGAACCTGGAATACAAGGCAATTTTTAGAAGGTCTTGTATAACCATAAAAAGGAAAATTTTATTTCAGCATTATTGTCCTGCAGATTGGAATATGTCCTAGGTTATACCCTGATTCGTAAAGCATCATAAAATAAGATAATTGAAAGAAATAAGGTTAGCCAATAACAAAGACATGGGTCCATCTCAGAACGCAGAAATTTATGTCTAGAACCAAGTGGTTAGCCTTTCTGCATACATGTTCATACACTTAAAGACAGAAACACATTATTGTAAAAATGCTTCACCCAAAATATTTCTGAATATCTGAGGGTGCAGTTTTATTTCATCCTTAACCTACTGAGCTTACTTCTTAACTTGGAAATGAGAAGATCCTGATTTTTAGCCAATATAAAAGAACCTTGGGGGAGTCATATTTCTCAGATGTTTGAGGACTTTGTAACGCAAATTATACTGCTCATTTCTTCTTACCAACAACTTCATTTGGGGCTGGATTGATTAACATGGGTGTTTACTAATCAGTTTGAAATAAGACCAGGCTTGGGTCCAACAGAAGTCTGCCAGAACTCCCTTTCCAAAGACAAGGTCGACAGCTGGTCTCATTTTGGTAATGGTTTTGCCTATTATCTTATCATTTGCTTCATTTTATATGGCCCAAATCTCAAATTACAATTGTTTTGAAGACACTCAAGAGACAAGGTAAAAATAAATAAAGATTCCACATATAACATAGAGTTACAAATTTAACGGTACTTGACAATTAGGTTACCTTGCTGAAAACTTTGGTTTTTCCCTTCACACTTTAAAAAACACAACAAAACAAAAACCATAAGCATATTGTCAGGTACCAATTATTGCTGACTGTACCTTTTAGATGTAGCTAATGAGACCTTGTGGATGAAACAGAAAAAAAAAAAAAAAAAAAAAAACAACCTTTGATTTGACTATCAAAGCATAAAAATTCTTGGTCCATAATACTGCTTTCTTGTGTCATTCTCCAAATTTAAAAACCAAAGTTTCCATATTCCAGTTGCCTGAGCTAATTGTACCAAGAGCTAAAAAAGCCCCGGTTGCTCTCAAGGAACCCAGAACAGGGCGAGACATGATGGTGAGCATGTGAACACACATAATTCCATGGAGTCTTGCAATGGCTGTTGAGGGAAGGCAGTGTCTCTAATTCATAGCTGACAAAGTTCAGTCTTGTAGTTTAGGCATTTTGCAAAACCTAAGAAGGAAGGAAATAACAAGGCTCATGTTCTTTTTTGCTCTCTCTTTACTGTATTTCCTTTCCGTATCTCATGTTGAACCTGAACCTAATATTCAAAGGAATATTATAAGACGAAAAATTAATAGTTTTAAAAAGGGCTTTGCAAAGTCATTATTTTTTCTTACATCCATGCTGGCTAAGAAACTATGGTGAAGACTCCACTGTGCAAACATTAGCATAGACAATTGGGTTGGTATTGCAGTAGAGATTCATATAGAAATTAATATAAAAATGAAATCACATCATCATCGGAGTTTAGTACCAGAATCTGCAGTGGACATGTGAGGGACTGAGAAAGCACGTGATACGGAAAAAAACTCTCTACGCTTTTACTACCAGCAATTACTTATTTAGATTTTAAACGAAGGGTAGGTCAAGTGGAACATGCTTTAAGAGTGAGTCTGTTTAACCTTTTCAAGTAAGCAGAGAACAGTTTCATAACGATGCCTCCGGCTAGCCTGTCTAGTTGAAACTTTTCAATAGTTAAGTGTAGCTCACTGTGGACTATGAACCTAGTGTGTAGCCTATGGACGTTTCATTACATTTCATTTTTAATTGTCTTTCTTCTTTCCCACCCTTCTCCTTCCTCCACTTCTTTTACTTCTTTTTTTACTTTCTTGCTGGCCTCACTAAAAATGGATGGAGTTTTGTTGGCTTATACGAGCTAAAGATCACCAAGAAACACTAAGCAAATATGCCACAGAAGGTTGTTAGGGTCAAAGAGAACTGCCACATGGTGGTTCTCAAGCTTTTTGGTGTCAAAACTTCTTGATACACTGTAAAAATTTTTTGAGGTTGCTAAAGCACTTTTGTTTTTATTGAGACATGAAGAAGTAAATTAAATAGACCTAAATAAATATATTCACTATAATATATGTAATATAATATAAAAAGTTGAATTTAAAATTTAAAAAGCATTTTGATTTTTAAGAAAATAATGTGCAACATCTCTATCTTTCTTTCTTTCTTTCTTTCTTTCTTTCTTTCTTTCTTTCTTTCTTTCTTTCTTTCTTTCATCTATTGATGTATTTATTACAGTTTATTTACTTTGAATCCCCTCTGCAGTGCCCTCCCTCATTTCTTCTTAGTCTCACCCATCCTCCCTTTTCTCCCCCTGTGCCTCTTCCCTAAGTCCACTGATAGGGGAGGACCTCTTCCCCTTCTATCTAACCCTAGCTTATCAGGTCTTATCAGAACTGGCTGCAATGTCTTCCTCTGTGGCCTGGCAAGGCTGCATGCCCCAGGGAAAGGTGATCAAAGAGCCAGGCACTGAGTTCATGTCAGAGACAGCTCTTGTACCCCTTACTAGAGAACCCACTTGGGGGCTGAGCTGTCTATGTGTTTCCTCTGAACAGGGGGTCTAGGTCTTCTCCATGCAAGGTCTTTGGTTGGAGTATTGGTCTCTGCAGGCCCGCCTGGGCCCAGGCTTTTCGGCTCAGTTGTTCTCTTTGTGGAGTGCCTGTCTCCTCCAGGTCTTTCTATCTTCCTCTTCTTCCATAAGGTTTTTGGCACTCTGCCCAAAGTTTGGTTACGAGTCTCAGTATCTCCTTTGATACCCTGGTGGGTAGAATCTTTCAGAGGTCTACTGTGGAAGGCTCCTGTCCTGCTCCTCTTCTACTTCTGATGTCTACCTTGCTTGCCCTTCTGAATGAGGATTAAGCATCTTTCTTAGGGTCCTCCTTTTTGTTTATCTTCTTTAGGATTTTGGTAGATTTTGGTATGTTTATCCTACATCACACGGCTAATATCCACTTATAAGTGAGAATATACCATATGTGTCTTTCTGCTTCTGGGTTACCTCACTCAGGATGATCTTTTCTAGTTCCCACCATTTGCCTCCAAATTTCATGATTTCTTTATTTTTAATTGCTGAGTAGTATTCCATTATATAAATGTACACACTTTCTGTATCCATTCTTCAGTTAAGGGACATCTAGGTTGTTTCCAGATCCTGGCTATTTCAAATAAAGCTGCTCTGAACATAGTTGAGAAAATGTCCTTATTGAAGATAGGGCATCTTTTGGGTATATGCCTAGGAGTGGTATAGCTGGATCTTTTGGGTATATACCTAGGAGTGCTATAGCTGGATCCTAATTTCTGAGAAAGCTCTAGATTGATTTTCAAAGTGGTTGTACAAGGTTACATTCCCATCAGCAATGGAGGAGGGTTCCCCTTTCTTCCCAACCTCTCCAGCATATGCAATATTTTTAAGCTGGTGTATTTATTGACATTTTTTTCTAATTTTTAATGTTTTAGTTTTTGGTAAGTTATTTTTACTTATTTACTTATTCTTTTGGATGCCACAAATCAATACACTCTTTTAAATTAGAAAACATTCTCATCCTTTTGTCAATTTGTTTATGAGAAATTAATTTTTATATGAGTTGCTTTAATTTTTAAATATTTCATATAATATATTTTGACCATTTTCTTTACCTGTCCTCAACTCTTCCTGGATCCCTCCTCACCAACTTCATGTTCTTTCTTAAAAAAAAAATCAAAACCAAAATAAAACAAAACAACAGGGTTGGAGAGATGGCTCAGTGGTTAAGAGCACCGTCTGTTCTTTTAAAGGACTCGAGTTCAATTCCCAGCACCCAGATGGCAGCTCATAACTGTCTGTAACACCAATTCCAAGGGATCTGATACCTTCACACTAATGTCCATACACACAAAAAAAAACCCCAACAAACCCCCAAACTACCACCACCAACAACCCATATACACATCACAGAAAAAGTGTACTCTGTTTTCTGTTGGCCCACTACTCCTGAGCATGAGGCCTGCGTGGAATGTTGAGCTATTCCATTGGAAAGGATTTTTTCCCCCTCTCCTATAAGTTGAAAATAGCTTTTTCACTAGGAGTGGGACTTCATTAGGACCAGTTCTCCTCAGTTCTGGGATGTTGTCTGGCGTGAGCTTGTTCAGGTCTGGTGGATGCTATAACAGTCTTGGTGAGTTGATATGTGAGTTAGCTCTGTTGTGTCTGGAAAATGCTGTTTTCTTGGAGTTGTTAATAATCTCTTAAAATCTTTCTGTCTCCTTTTCTGTTTACATCCCAGAGCCTGGAAGGGAGGCATGTGATAAAGATGAGTGCTACCAAGTCTCTCATTCTCTGTGCTTTGTCCAATGTGGGTGTCTGTGTTAGTTCTTATCTACTGCAAGAAGAAATTTCTGTAATGAGAACTGAGTGGTGTACTGATCTGTGGATATAGCAACCATGCCATTAAAAGTAATTTTATTGTGATGTTCATTTAGGTTCTTCTCTAAAGTCCATTACCTATCTAGTCTCAGGTTCTTGGTCTTACTAACAGTGTCAGGTATGAGTTTCCAACTCATGGAGAAGACCACAAACCTAATTTTAAAAACATGGTTGGTTACTCCAAAACATTTGTAACACTGTTGCACCAGTGAGCATGCCCTATCGGCAGGCCGCTTTTGCAGGTCACAGGATTTATGGCAGGGTGAAATAAATGATTACTTTTTCTCGTCTAAAAAAAGATGCCATGGCATATATAGTACCTTTGAACACTGCGAATGCTGGTCAGCAGGGGTGAAGCTTTTAATTGGGTAGTGGCTCAATTTTTTTCCTGTTTGATGATGTAAGTATGCGACGTTTTCAGCGACAGGGTCTTACCATCAGGTTGTGGTGGATAACTAAAAGCATTAATGATAACTTTTCATGGCTGGGCATGGAGTCTATATGGGACTCTTTTGGCAAATGACTCAACAAGATGTAACCCATTGTTGGTACTAGAACTTTTATTCGGTAGCTTATGGTGTTTAGTTGAGGCATTGCTTCTCCTATTATATGGTATCACCATTTAAATTCATATATATATATATATATATATACATATATATATATATGTGGAAATATCTACAGCATAAATTTCCATATGGTTTTAAAAAATGCCTTCAGTGTTAATTTTCTCTTCCCATATTCCCTTTTTAAGACGTAGATGTTATTCCTTTTTAATTCTTCTACTCTTCATAATGCTATATTCTATTTTCTTTTTCTCTCATAAGCTCCTTAGTATCTGTGGACATTCTGAATGAAATACATGTATCTGAAGCTTAAATCTAACATACACACGAGAGAAAACTTGCAATGTTTTTCTTTCTGTGTCTGCTTACTCCACTCAATATGATTATTCTAGCTCCATCCATTTACCTAAAAAAATATCGTAATTTCATTTTTCCTTAACAGCTGAATAATATTTCATTTTGTAAAATTTTAAATTCAACTTTTGCTAAGAATTTAAAGTGCTGGGAGTAAAAATATTTGAGAAGAGGACGTGTTTCACGTTTTCAGTTAGACCCACATTCTCAAGGTTCTCCTTCGCGTGTAAATTGACAGAAGACCTTCTTGTTTCTGAGCTGTCTTTTGCGACAAAATCCATGAATAGTTGTCTGGGAAAACCCCGTTAAGTGGGGTGCGGGAATAGGGCAGGGAATGGGGGCTTGGGGGTCAGTAACATCTTACTCTTCCCTGAAAGTGGTTGGTCTCCTGCAGCCACTGAAGGAGTCTGTTTCAGAGGGGCCCTTGACCTGTATTTTGAAAACGAGTAATTATTATGGTTTTGACCTCAAATGTTACCCGATATGCTAAATATCTGCTCAGTAGTGGTGGCGATAGAGTGAGGCAAAAGAACTCTTACGATGGGGATCTAGCTGTGTGAAGTTAGGTCATTGGGGGGTGCCTTTGTAGGGGATATTGGGACTTCAGTCTCATCTCATCTCTATTTCGTCTTCAGCGGCCACTTTCAGCTGTGGCTTTCCTTGCTGCAGGATCCCTACCACAATGCTCTACCTTGCCACAGGCTTCAGAATAATGGAGCCAAACTACTGTGGACTTAACGCCCCTAAACAATGAACTAGAATAAAAATGTCCTCATTTTAGGCTGATAAGCTCAGGTATTATTTAGTTAGAGTGAGGGAAAGCCAGTGAGTTCTTTCCTAAGTCATGCAAGAGCAGTTTAACAGCATGTGTTTGAGGGTATCCCTTCCCTTCTCCCTCTTCTTTTCTATTAGATTACTTAGATAATTCATTCTTTTATGTTAAGGCTTTATTATCAGAGTTCAAATATCAGTCGGAGAGATAACACATTCAGAGAAACAGCATAATACCTTAGTGTGAACAAATAATTTATTACAATAGAAAGGAGATGAAAGAAACAAGAGAGGAACCAGAAAAGAGAGTTGGAAAGCCTCTTTTCACATGTCCTGAAAGCCACATGTTTGGTGGATGCTTAGCTCACAGCTACAGAAAGAAGTGCTCCTAATCTGTGTCAATCATTCATCTTTAGAAGCTGCCTGGACCTGCAGCCGTTAACTTCCAACGAGCATTCACTGATGTGTAGAATTAAAACCATTTAAAACCAGCCCCACTCATTTCTGTAAAAACAGTATTTTTATTGATAGCTGCTTCTTTATCTCTCTTTATCTCATTTTGTTGTTCAAATCCCTTTAAGGGTAGAAATAGCCTATGTTGTTTTAGTGACCAGTACTTTTTTCATGTGCCCTTTCCCGCTATTAAAACTTTTCGTTAGGGATGTGCATAGCTATTCTTCATTCCTAAGAAGGTACTCATTCCATTTGAGCATCTGTGCTGAGAAAACCTTGGCTATTGAATTTTAGTCTTTGTTAATAGGGAAAAATAGTACCTCAGGGTCAGGTAATATGTATAATCCAGTTTGTTGTTAGTTTCTACAGATGGAATCACAAACATGGTTAACTGTGATAAAACCCAATATACTTCAGCCAATGAATATCGTGTCTCTGCATTGTGTTGATTTCTTTCCAAGCTCTGCTTTCCATGTGAGTTGATGTTGATGAGATCTTTAAACCAGCCACCAAAGTATGAGTTTCTGAACGTGTAGAATCTGCAGATTAGTTCATGCAATTGGGCTGACACTGGGTCACTCTAGGGAAAGCTCAGTTTATAGCTTTGGTGGGATGCCTGAGGTCTAAGTAATTCACACAGGAAGGAGAAAGTGGAGGAAGTGAAGAATGCAGAGGGTGCAGGGAACTTGTATGCATAATTACTTCAGCCGCAGCATGTGAAAAAGGTGGAGAGGGAGGATGAGGTTCAAGCTAGAGTGGCCTTCTAGGGATCATGACTGAGCGTGAAGACAGCAATTTCTTTGTGAACTAACTGGGCAGTTTTCAGTGTTGTGGCAGAACCAACAGTTGTGAGTAGTAAATTTTGGACTGAGTTTTTTGTGCAGTATAGTTGCTTATTCCCATCTTCAAACATGTTATTTGCTGATGATTCTTATTGTAACAGTACCTCTGGAATACTCATAATTTAAAGTTATAATTTTCTGTTATAATTTTGGAAAATGTAGCCCCTCAGAGATATATAATATGTTAGACAAAGTATATACTCATTAAATCACTTCCCTGGGTCTTTAAGTCTTTTTCCATTGTGTGATATTTTTAAAACCTTTTATTGATGCTTTGTGAATTTTACATTGTGCACCCCAATCCCACTCATTTTCCTGTCCCTTTATATCTTCCCTCTGCCCTTGCTACACCCACTCAAAAGATAAACAAAACAAAACAAAACAAAAAATTCATTATGGAAGCTGTAGTGCATCACAGTGTGTCACACAGGCTACTCTTTCGTCCACACATCTTTACTTGCAAATGTTTATTGCAATGAATTTTTGGTCTGGTTTGAGGCCTCTGGCTTCTGCTAGTCTATCAATACTGGATCCTCACCGGGACTCCTCTCAGATATCCTGTTGTAGCCCTGTGTCATGGAGATCCCACAGCTTTAGATCTGCAGGACTGGCCCCTTCATATGCTCCAGCAGTTCATAGAGGAGGTAGATGTTGGGGTGCGTCAACTCCAAGCCCCGGATCTGGGCCTGAGTGGTAGCTGAGTTTGTCAGCCTGCTAGCAGGCAGCAAACAGAGGGCTTTAAGTTTTAAGAAGAATCGAACTGCATCAGGGAGTCCCCGTGTTCATTTCCTGGTGTATCACTTGTGTATATAGTTGTATTTCCATATTACAGGCGAACAAACAAAAAGAACCCCAAATCTACTGAATACCTTCTGTGTTCCAGACCTCACTAAGCGATGAAATAAACCAATGAGATGTGTCGTTCTGTCAAGGAACTCAATATTGCAATCTTATAAGAAGATAGCTATACGCATGGGAAGACCTAACACAGAGACGTTATCTTATGAAGACATTTTGTCATTGTATGACCCCCAGACATACAGAAACAAGTCAAGGAGGGGAAGATATATTTTGCTTCAAGTTTCTGATAGCTCAAACTATCATCATGGGTAGGTCACTGTGGAAGACCTTACGTCATAGTGGCCAGGTAGCATATGGAGTGAGGGTGCCTGAACTCAAGGGCTTTCCCCTTTTTGCTTTTCATTCCCCCCTGCTTATTGATGGTGACATTTGTATTCAAAACAGGTCTTGACCCCTCAGTTAGTATGTGAAGATGTCCAAACAGACATACTCAGAAGTGTGCTTTATTGATCTCCTAGACACTTTTCCCACCAACCAAGTTGATGAAATTAACCATCACAAAGATAAAATTATAACAAAAAATAGGAAAACATGAACAAACAAACAAACCAAGAAAAATCGTGATGGAGACACAGAATGTGAAAAGGCAAGTCTGTCAGTGGATGCAAGGGCATGCAAGGGGAAGGATGTATAAGTTACAGTCCTTGTACCTACAGAGCCCCTAGATTCCACTGCTTTCCTGTAAATGAAAAATATCTACTGATGCTCCAGGAAATTGTGAGTCCCACCTAAAGCACATGAGTTATGCTTTCAGGTGGGGTCAGTGTCCCTTAATCTCTGGTTGGGATTTGAATATGTCTCTGTCCTCTGCTGGTGGAGACTCAACCGTCCTTCCTAAAACGCCTTCAGTTTTTCAGAGATTCAAGTTTGTACAGTCACTTCCAAATCTGTTTTTTTCTTTCAATGGATTCTTGCCCTCTGCCGTAGCTTTAGGATCCATACCTGCTCTGCTATTCTGCTATTGACTGAAAGTACTCAGTCAGGATGCTTCAGTGGGTAGAAGGCTCACTGGGAATTTTAAACAGGGAAAAGTTATGATCCTGCCACAGTTTAGTTAAATCAGGATGGCTCATTAGATAACCAATCTTTACTTATAAAATGGCCATGATGTTGGATGTTCTCTCTTTACTCTTGCTTTTCTAGGAGCCATACACACAGTGGATGAATCATAGAAATATTAACAACACGGACATCCTCCTCAGTGACTTTGGGATGTCAGTGGTAAATATCACATTTGTTTTATAAAAGAGGAGCAGTCAGGGAGGCTAGTAAGAGTCAGACCTGGAACTCAAGCTTGAATCAAATAAAATTTTAGTTTTCTTCCATTCATATGTTTTCTTGCCAGTTTCCTGCCATAGAATCTAATGAGCAGAGGGAAAATTCTTTGGCTTTTCTTTTCTTTCCTTTTTTTTCCCTTTGGCTTTTCTTACTAAAACTTTCATATTTGGAACCCTGTGCTACTCAAATCCTCATGTGCTAAGGAAGAGCAGGTCAAATGGAGAAGCATGAAGATTCTCAGAGAAAAATTTCCAACAAACAGCAGCATGACACCAGCAGACACCGAGCAATGCTGTTCCCAGTTAATCTTCATTGTGGGTCATTTAACTACCATGATTTTTGAGCTTTTGTGTCTGAGATGCCAGACCTGACAGAGATGCCACAGCAATGGATGCTGTTCCCTGTCTATGACCTCTGTGGCTATTTTAGGGATGTTTTTGAGAATGGTTAAACACCTGTCTTAGTTATTTCATGTTCACAGGTTTGAGCCAGACCTGGAAAGGTGAATGGGGATTTTCAAGACAAAACTCTTTGGAGAAGTTTTGGCTTTTGTTGGGAAAGTGAGAACGGCAGTGTAGCAAACAAATGAGAAGGCAAGTTGAGACATGGGAAGGTGAATGGTGTTCTGTATGGATTCTTGCCCATAATTAGAAAGTCCAAAGTGGCTGAGTGAAAACCACTTTGGACTTTCTAATTAACACAAGTGGTTTCCTCCCAAATTTTGAGCTAGTAAGCTGGAAGAAGAGTTTTGTGTGTGTGTGTGTGTGTGTGTGTGTGTGTGTGTGTGTGTGTGTTTAAAATACATCTTATTTAGAGATGAGGAGGTTTACACAATATACTTTTGGGAGGCTTTCGGAAGTTTTGATCAGCTACAACACAACTGCAGGGTGGTAGGAAGCTCTTGTGGTTCTTCACTAGTTAGCATCACTCTCTAAAAATAACTAAAATTGAACTTGTAGTAAGTTATAAACTATTGCTTAACTGATAAGCAATTTTACTTTATTAGTTTAAAACAACCTCTTTAATTCTCCTGACTATTCATATTTAGGTTTTCTGTGGGGGGATACTGTAATGATAGAATTGAGAACTGGATGCATTCCTACCAGAATATCCTGGCCGCTAATAGATTTTGTATGTAATTTTCCACAGAGGTATCGATTTTAATCAGCTTTCAAGATATAGCACCACATTTGTCAAGGCAGAAGACTCAAATGTACCTTTTTTTTTTCACAGTGGAAAACTGGCTGTAATGAATGTGCTCGAATATATTAGTTATCTATTAAGCTCAACAGGCAAGAAAGCACTAGATCATTAGGTTGCCTTGTGGAAAACAGCAGTGGCAGCCAGACCAGCTCCTACAGGAGATGCAGCATCAGCAGAAGTCATGATATGTGGCGATGCTGGTGTGTTTGAGATGCTGGCTGACAGCGGAGCATGAGTGCCATGAGACAAGCCTGAGATCCATGGCCCGATGGCCCCTCTTAAGGCGGGAGAGCATCTCCGTTTCATCAATTGCTGTGCCGTGTACATCAGGATTCATGGCCTTGTCTAGCTCTGGGATATTGTGTGAGCTTTATCATGCTGGAAGGGTTTCAAGCTTTGATTAATTTTTCGTGGTTTTATTTGGTTATTGAAGTGTAGCTTGATTGCGTGTTTCACCCATTTTCTTTTAAGCACTGACAATCTTGATTAAATTTCCCTTTGAGAGGAGGGAAGAAAATAGCAGAGAGACTGTCACAAGTTCTTTGAGCTGAATTGCTCTAAAGTGCTTTGAACGTATCCTCCCAAAGTAACCCCTCTGGAAAATTAGTGGAAGAAAGCCACACAGGGAAGATGGGATGTGTTGGACCTGTTCTTTTGCTTTTTCTTTTGTACAGTTCTGAGCTCCTTCATACAGCTCAGCTGCATGGTTTATTTCTATATCTTTTCTTTGCCTTTTAACTCATAATAAAATAGCTGTCACACTATTGACATAGCTGTTTGGGGATTTAAATTGCACGCGGTAGAGGCTCCATTCTGTGGTGTTACTATAGATTTTTACTGTCAGAAATGCAAACTGAGGCACAAAATTGACAAGGCTTTTCTCCAGGCAGGATGGAAAAGAGAGCTACACAAGGCTAATATTCAAGTTGTGGACTATGATTAATAAAGTTTCACTTGAAATTGATAAGGAAAAGTCTCCTTGGCCTTTGAATGTTCAAACCACCTACAAAGCTCACCCAAATTATCCACAGTCCTATGTATTTGCATGTTTCTCTCTGTCGCTAAATGGCATAGCTTGAATTAAGGCCTTGGTTGATGGTTTGACGGACATGCACTTATTTTATTTAAGTGTTTGAGAATTTATTCAGAAAGGATTTCTTGAGCATCAGTTATGTGTCAAAGCTGATAGCACTCACTCGAGACTTAAAGAAACATAAGACTCAACTTCAGAGATCTCATAATAGGATGTTGTATGTGGGATTCTGCTGCTAAGGTTGAAGTCTGACATTTCTGGATAGCCTCTGAGCTCACTCTGTAGTAGTGGACTCCCTTTCCCAAGGGGGTTCTCTCTTCACCTGATCTGGGGAACCCCAGATCCTGTAAGGAGCACCACACAGACCTCAGGGAAGATTACAGGCCTGACCCTTTCCTGATAAGAAACCAGATCAGCAAGCATCTGGGGATTCCTGGATACACCCCATTCTGTGCTAAGGAGATCTTAGCTTTCAGCAAGTGACCTTCAATTGTACCTGGAGATTTTCTCCCATCCATAGGATAACTAAGTACTGTGTTCTCCTTCTTGTGAGAGAATCTTGCTACTGCAAGTGAATGGGATACTGTACCATTATATGTAAATCCAGTACCCCTAGCACCTCTAGCCCCATCGAATCAAACACATTCACTTGATTCATTAAATAAAGCTCTCTAGCGCTGTCTCCCTCCACGTCTCCACCATGGTGCCTGAGATATGTCATTTACTTCCCAACCCTCTGAAGAATTGCAGCTCAACTCCAGGGGCCTGACTGATGGTCAGGCAGATTATAGCCACCTCAGTCATGACTGGAGCCTGCCCAACCAGTTGACCTCTGGTGAAGCATCCTATGGACCTGGATTTGCCTTCTGGCCCATTGGGTTTGCATCTCATCAGACTTGCTTTCTAACCCACTGGGCCTGAGCATTGCCAGGCCTGTATTTCTGCTGCAAGCTGACCAGGTGTGGATATTTGCCCATACCCCTGCCATTAATAGGGTAGCTTAGCCAAAGAACTGTAACACTGTGGTATTATCTGATACTTACAATCTCATTTAGGAGTGCTGACTGTCTATTACAAATAAAGCTGCTATTAACATCATTGAGCAAATGCCCTAGCTGTATGGTGGAGCCTCTTTCTCGTATATGCCCAGGAGTGGTCTTGCGATGGTGCTATTCCCAATTTTCTGAGAAAGTGCCAGATTGATTTCCACAGTGGTTGTACAAGTTTTCATTCCCACCAGCAATGGAAGAGGGTTCTCCTTTTTCCACATCCTCTCCAGCCTGTATTGTCACTTGAGTTTTTGATCTTAGCCTGATGGGTATAAGATGGAATGTCAGAGTTGTTTTGATTTGCATTTCCCTGATGACTAGTGACATTGAGCATTTCCTTAAGTGTTTCTTGGCCATTTCCCCTGTTGAGAATTTTCCATTTAGCTCTGTACTCCATTTTAAAATTGATGTTTAAAGCAACAGAACAAGAAAATTTGAACACAGGGAATTTCCCAGAGACTCATATTCCAACCAAGGACTATCCGTGGAGATAACCTAGAACCCTGACAATGCAGCCACTTCTGATGAGAACTGATAGACTAAGATCAGAAAGAAGGAGAGGAGGAACTCCCCTATCAGTGGACTTGGGGAGGGGCATGCATGCAGAAAGGGGGGGAGGGTGAGACCGGGAGGGGAGGAGGGAGGGGCTTATGGGGGGATACAAAATGAATAAAGTGTAATTAATAAAAGTTAAAAAAAAGAAGTAAGCATGGACACTTACAGCCTCCAAATAAATACACAGTAGTAGGGTTTTTTTTTTCAATTAAAAAAAAAAAGTTAGCCAAAGCCACTTGCAGTTGAAAACCAAGCAAGGACATAAAAAGACAATACAACATGGAAAGATAAAGAAAAGAAAGAATGTATGCTTGACATGTGCAATCTGGGAAGTCTGGAGATGTGATCTAGAGGTTATCCAGTAGGGGCAAAGATGATGAGAGGTTCTTAACAAAATACAGGCAAAATAGAGGATTGGCATGTCAATGTAATGGATTGGATGGCAGCACCATTTCTCACAAGCAGGGAGTGTCCCTGAGAACATGAACTAATAGCAGTTGTAAACAAACTGAACACGTACATAGCCACTCAAGTACAACACTGAGTGGACAGAGGGAGACATTGTCATAGCAGGACAGGGTGATACCAGACAGCCTGAGAGCGAGACATAGCCCAGCTAAACATTTCATCCAGTTGATTTCATTAATTCAATGTTTCTGCTATATGTGTCCTTTGTTTTAAATGTCAGTTCTGAGGTTAAAAAGAATACCAAACTTGTTGAACAATCTGTCAAAAGTTTGAAAAATAAAATGATGCAAATAAAAAAAAAAAGAAGAAGAAGGCTGAGCAAGCCACTGAGGGCAAACCAGTGAGCAGCACCCCTCCATGGCCTCTGCCTTAGCTCCTGCCTCCAGGTTCCTGCCCTGTTTGAGTTCCTGGCCTGACTTCCTTTGATGATGAGCAGTGATGTGTAAGTATTAACCAAATAAACACTTTCCTTCCCGAAAACAAACAAACAAACAAACAAACAAACAAACAAAAAAAACAACAACATTTCAAATAGCTTCATGTCTCAGCTGAGCATAAGGTGAGAGGAGACTGAGCTCCACCCACTAGCTACCCTGTGAAGCTAGCCTGGAATATGGGTTCACAGGGAGCCTGCCCTGGGCTTACAGCAGAAACTGGATAGAAATCATAGTCATTGGCTCTTCTTTGTGAGCATCAAAAGTCAAACAGTAAAGGGCTCAAAGACCCTTTGCTGGTTGCATAATAGTCTCTGTGTATTGTATGACTAGCTGCATACTGAGGAGAACACTTCATGCCCTTGACCTCCTTATTGTCAGAATCCTTTTTGGGCTGATTTTTACAAAATTTTTTGCTGTGTCAATTCATAACTCTTTTATACTGTAAGCCATATTGTCAAAATTTTCCCATAACCTAAGTCCATGATTTTATGCATAAGCTTTACCTTTTTAAATTTTATTTTAAATTTCTCTCCTAGATATACTTCCATTGCATTATTTTTTTGTTTTTTAAAATTAATTAATTAATTTGTTTGTTATAATTTATTCACTTTGTATTTGGCTGTAGCCCCTCCTTCGCCTCATCCTGTCCTACCCACCTTCCCTCTTCTTGCCCTGTGTCCTAGGCCAGCACAGAACCTCTTTCACATGCTTTTTGTGGCAGAATAAAAGGGCTTTTCCTCATTGTAAAAAAAAAAATGATGTTTAATTTCTTGAGTTCTTTATATATATTGAGTTCTATATATATATTCTTGAGTTCTTTATATAATTTGGATATTAGCCCTCTTGCTTCCCCCTGGCATCCTTGCCAGGCTACAGAGAAAGCAGATGCAGGCAGTCTTATAAGACTTGATAGGCTGTGGTCAGATGGTAGGGGAGGAGGGCTACCCCCTTTCTGAGGACTAGGTGAGGGGAATGGGGGGAAGAGGGTGGGAGGGACTAGCAGGAGATAAGGGAGGGTCTGCAATCATGATGTAAATTGAATAAATTATAAAAATAAAGTTAAATAAGTAAAAAAAGATCTCGACTAGTGAAAGGCCCTCATCCTCATCACTCTGACTGTTCCTCAGAGAAACTGAACCTCTGATCTCAGGGTACCTCTGTTCTTCATCTGGAAGCCTAAAGCTGGGTCACAGACTATCACCAGATGAAGAATGACAGCTATGGAACTGAACTGAATGGGGACATGAGACAGGAAAGAGCTAACACCACATAGGTATCAGATGACAAACTCAGCTGTGAGATGGGTGTCTCTGTGCCTATGAAATGTCTGTACTGGGGAATGACAACTTCAATGATGATTTTGCCTTAGTAAGCTGGTCGTCTCTTTTGTTTGAGTTTATAAATGTGATTGGTTGTGGAATAGAGTGGAATAAGAAAGCAATACTTGTTTTATTGTTATGTCAGAAATGATCAAACAAGAAAGAGACAGTTCATTTTTACAATGTATTAAAAAATTAAATCAGTATAGCAGAATATCATTAGGAATCATTCCATTGAGTTTTTTTTTTTTTTTGTCAATCTGTTTTTTTATTGTATCCTAGGTCTCTGGGCTATCTCTGGGCTATCTGGTTCTTGGCCCTCTGGGCAGTGTCAGGGGTAGGCTTGCTCTCACGGCATGGATATCAAGCTAAACTAGTCTTTGGTTTGCCATTCCCTCAATTTATGTACTGTCTTTACCCCAGCACATATTGTAGGCAAGACAAATTGTAGGTCGAAGGTTTTGTTACTGGGTTGGTGTCCTAATCTCTTCAATGGAAATCTCCTCTGGTTACAGGAAGTGCTGGTTCAGGCTCCATCTGCCCTATTGCTAGGAGACCTAGCTTGGGTCACCTTTGTAGATATTTGAGAGTTTCCGTTGCCCTAGATTTCTAGCTTATCCCAGAAATGCCACTCCATTCCAGTTATCTCCTACTACTCTCTCCCTCTGTCCTCTCCTACACCTGATCTCTCCATACCACTCCTTGTCCAGTACCCACCACCACCACCCTCAATGTCTATTCTGTTTCATATTCTCAGTGAGCTTCATGTGTCCCCTTGTTATTTAGATGGATTGTGTCATGGTTATCTTTTTCTTTGAAGCTAATAACCCCTTATGAGTGAGTACACACCATATTTGTCTTTCTGAGTCTGGGTTATCTCCCTCAGGATGACAATTTCTTGTTCCATCTACTTGCCTGAAAATTTCACGATGTTATTGTTTTTAATAGGTGAGTAATGTTGCATTTTGTAAATATACCTCATTTTCATTATTCATTCTTTGGTTGAGGGACTTTTAGGTTTCTGACTATTATAAATAAAGCTGTTATGAACATAGTTGGGCAAGTGTTCCAACTCAATTGTCATCAGAGAAGCTTCACGCAGCAATTTATGGAAGCAGATGCAGAGACTAATAGCTAAACATTAGGCGGAGCTTGGGGAATCCTGTAGAAGAGAGGGAGGAAGGATTGTAGAAGCCAGAGAGGTCAAGGACACCACAAGACAATCCACAAAAACAACTAACCTATGCCTACTGGGGCTCACAGAGACTGAACGGTCAACCAGGGAGCCTGCATAGGACTGACCTAGGCCCTCTGTACATATGTTACAGTTGTCTCCTAACTGTGGGAGCAGGACCTGTCTCTGACTCTTTTGCTTGCCTCTGGGACCCTTTCCTCCTACTGGGTTGCTTCATCCAGCCTTAATAGGAAAGGATGTGCCTAATTCTACTGCAACGTGATATGTACTGGCTGGTTGACAATCTTGGGAGTCCTGCCCTTTTCTGAAGAGAAATAGAGAAGGAGTGGATGGGGTGTGTGGGTGGAAGAGGGACTGAGAAGATGGGAGGATGAGGAAACTGTGGCTGGGGTATAGAATAAGTGAATAAATAAATTAAAATTTAATGAAGAACGTTATGACATAGAAAGTAGAGGTAGGAGGATCTTGTGACTATCTGTGCAAGACCTGCACACATACACACACACACACACTAACACACATACATAAACACACTTCCCCACTAATACACACATACACTCACTCTCCTCATACATACACATATACTCACCTCCCACTCACTCTCTCTCTCACACACACACCCACACTCTACTTGTGAAAGTAGGAGAGGGGACTATTGGAAAGGAAAGGGTTGTCAGGAGTGAGAGGGAGATATAAAAAGTAATGAAAAGTAAGTATAATCACAATACATTGTTTGCAATGTATAAAATCGTCAAAAGTGCAAAAACTCCTAATAGTAATAAAACCATAAAATAGTCTTTCACAGTTCTGGAAGTCTGAAATATAGGTATTATTGGGGCTGTCCTCCTGTCTCATGAAGGACTTCCATGCCATGAAGCTTACCATCTAGTTTCGCCAATGCCATCAGGAGGGGATGTCTATTGGCAAGGTGGAAGTTTTAATCTCATGTGGCCTAATTCTTGGCAGCCCATCCCCCCATGGATGACTTATATTAGAAATCATAAGTCATATTGACACCCTAAATTCAAGGAGCCAAGGACCAAACAAAGGCATGAATGCTAGACTATGGAAACAATTACAAGGCATTTTAGAATCATTATTATATTGGCTTTCCAATAGTATTTCAAAACTGTGTTCAGATTCTGTGCTTTTATGTCACAAAGCTGTTGATAGAATGCAATCTTGAGACAAGAATCTTGAACATGTATATCTGTATGATGGGTTCTCAGTACATAGGTGGTGCTTCCTTCATGCTAGCTTGTTGGTTTTTTTTTTTTCATGTACTCATTTAACAAGTACACTTATGCTAATGGGATGTCAAGTACCTTTTTAAGTGCCACAGACACATTAGCTAATAAAAGTAGGCCCTTTCCTTCACAGAATTTACAGTGTAGTCAAGAATGTTGATGGATTATATCAAGCAAATATACAATATATTTCATGTGGGGTGAATGTGATAACCAGTACACTACCCTAGTAAGGGGAGCAGGAACTTTTTCTGGCATGAACTCAGTGACAGCTCTCTGATCACCTCCCCCTTGGGGGGGGGGGTGTAGCCTTGCCAGTCCACAGAGGAAGACAATACAACCAGTCCTGATGAGACTTGATAGGCTAGGGTCAAATAGAAAGGGAGGAGGACCTCACCTATCAGTGGATTAGGGGAGGGGCATAGGGGGAGAAGAGGGTAGGTTTGGGAGGAGACAAGAGAGGGGCCTACAGTTGGGGTACACATTGAATAAATCGTAATAAATGATTATATATAATCATATAGATGATATATATGATATATATATGATATATATGATTATAGATCATATATATCATATATATATATAATATATCATATATATATATACATATATATCATGCTAATAAAAAAGTAGTGAAAAATGAATAAAAAGCCAGTAGAGGGGAATGAATGTGAGAGATGGTGTTATGGTTTACCTTTTAAACACTTTCTCTAAGATCCTGTTTTATGTTCTTGATTCTCAGCTGGTGTTCCTATCTTGAGGTTGTAGAATCTTTGTGAAGTGGAAACTTATTGGTGGAAGCAGATTATTAGAGGTAAGTTCTTGGGTGTCCATTATCTCTGTCTCCTCTGCTTCCTCACTGGCCATGAAGTAAGTAGCTCTTGTCTGCCTTATATTATCATTACCACAATGTTCTGTTTAACTGAATGGGGCCATGCAACCATGGACTGAAACCATGAGCCAAAATAAGTCTTTGCTTCCTAAAGTTGATTATGTCAGTTATTTTGGTCACAGTAATGAAAAGCAGGTGGACAGAGAAGATCCTGCTGCATGGGTGTTTGAGCAGAAATATAGGAATACTAGAAGACATTATGATACTTTCTAGAGAAAGAGAGGCTGTAATGGGCATGAAAAGATGGTTCCCAGGTCCTTGGTGGTCTGCTTGGAACTGATAATTGTTAGCAACTGCTCAATAGCCTGTTGCTACCTCAAAGAGCATCATTTATTGCTGTGACTAAGCATGGCATTATATATAGGCCCTGGAGGAAAATGAAAGGTTATTTTGTTTAGTTTGGCTTAGAGGGTTCCATGACAAGCTTTCCCCAAATTCTTCAAAGTTGCAGCATATTCAAAGACTTGTTCTGTAGAACACCCTCTTTCATAGTAAGCACCCTTCAGCCTTTTATAGAGATTTCTACCAGCATATCTTTTGCTTTTCAAATGCCAATTTGTGGTTACTGCTCTGATGACTTTCGATTTCGACAATATTCTACGTAGAACTTATGTAAGTACACAGGCCAATAATTGGTCAAGGCATGAGGCTCAGTGGCTACGTATTTTTTAGCCTTCCCAAGACCATGGATTTGATTAGAAAGAGAGAGAAGGAATGGGAGTTGGAGTTGGAATATTAAGGAGGCCAGTATGTCTTTAACAGAATGAGCAGGATCAGAAATGAACACAAAGTCCTTGCAGGAGAAAAATAGCTGCATTATAAAATCTTACAAAACCCACCTTTTCAAAAAAGCTAAAAATTGTTAAACAATGGCATGTGTATCATTTATGGAATTTAAAAGAAGGGGGTTGGAAATCTGGTATGTGCAAATCTTACTAGCAGCATTCAACATCTGTCCAGGTAGTAAATGTAAGTGGACCAGTTCTAAACCATTAAGTTTTTGATGTTACTCATTAAAGAGACTTACGAGCCTTAGTTCAAAGGGCTGTTGCCATTGTGTCTGAGAGAGGGGTACAGAGTGTATTTTATGCAAATTTAATAGATTTGTAATGAATGATCCTGTCCAATAAGCTGCTTTGAACATTTGGCTGTTCACATGAGAGTGACCACCAATGTCTTTTTATAAGACTCCTTTGTAGCACTAATCAGTTGATTGGGAGTTAGCACAATGCCAACAGTGAACATTAAGTATGGGTTGCTGCTCTTTTGTTGTTGTTTTTAATGATGTTAAAAAAATTGAGATTATAATATAATTTCATTATTTCTCCCTTTTTATTCCTTCCAAACCATCCCATATACCATTCCTTGCTCTCTTTCAGCTTCATGGCTTCTTTTTCATTAATTGTTCTTACCTACATATACATACACATTCATAAATATAGCCTGCTGAACCTGTATAATGTTACCTGTCTGTGTATTTTCAGAACTGGCCATGTGATATTTGAGGACCTCCTTGGGAGATGATGATTCTTAGGGACTGTCAATCAGACACAAAGAAAATCACCAGATGCTATTGAATGGTCCAGATAAAGAGAAGCTACTTCATTTTTGGGATGTCTACAGCTTAGACCCCCATTTTATCAACAGCCATAAGCCTGTGGTCATCTCCACTTGACAGCACTTCCCAAAGGGAACTTACAATACTTCTACAGCTCTCTTCTACCTCCATGAACTTTGTATGACAGGTCCTTTACTGCACTGATAATCAGAGGGTTAGAAAACCTCTTACAGAATGATGCTCAGTCAAGCGATAAACGCTTCAGAAATTAGTCTTGAATATTATCACTGTGTATCAATTGAAGTTGGATGAAGAGCTCTACATTCATCCAAGTTCTTTTCCATACTAATTAGATACTCTTCAAAGGTGTAATTACCATTTAAAAATTACATTGGAGTGAAGGATAGACAATAGATTTTTAATGTCTTGTAATTTCTTTCTGTGTCTCTCATATTTCTCTGCTACTTTCTTATTTTGCAGCTGAATCACAGGACCTTCAATGACTTTCCTCTCTCACAAGTTAAATTCTAAACAGAAATTCTGCCCACATGGAAAACTTGATTCAATTACCAGAGAAAGACCATAATAATTAAAATTTTGATTACACTGATATCAAGTTGCTTGAAACTCCTGCTACTGCCTTGAGCAGAGAGTATTTTCAGTCCCAGAAGTGAGCTGCCTTGTTTATGAATGTTGGTTAAAATAAGAAGCTTGATAATGTGTCTATCCTCACAATTTGTAGCATAGCTCAGACTTTGATCATATCCATTGGTCAAGCTCTGACTCTTTGTTTTGCTCCTATCATGGGCTATATTTTGAATCTTGAGTGACCCCTAAAAACCTACCTGTTAAAGGTTTGATCAGTGCTCTGTGTTTCTTCTGTGAGGTAGGGGGAACGTTTAGTGGGTGAAACGCAGTAGACACACATGGTGTATACTTACTTACAAGCAGATATAAGTCATATAATATAGGATAAACATACTAGAATCTATAGAGCTAAGAAGCTAAACAAGGAAGACTCTAGGGAGGATGCTTAAATCTCATTCAGAAGGGCAAACAGGATAGACACCAAAAGTGGTGGAAGAGAGGAAACAGGTAGGGAGCCTACCATAGAGGCCCTCTGAAAAGCTCCACCCAACAGGGGAGCCAAGCAAATGAAGAGACTCACAGCCAAACTTTGGGCAGAGCACAGTCTTGTGAAAGAAGGAAGGAGACAGAAGGACTCAGAGGGGGAAGGAGCTCAACAAGGAGACCAACAAAAATCTGAGCCCATGAGGGACTGCAGAGACTGTTGCAATAACCAAGGTTCTTGCATGGAGAGGACCAAGACCCCGTGCTCAGATGTAGCCTATAGGCAATTCAGTCTCCATGTGGGTACCCAAGTAAGGGGAGCAGAGGCTGACCTTGTCATGAACTCGGTTGGCTGCTCTTCGATCACTCCCCCTGGAAATGTGGCCTTGCCAAGGCCACAGAGGAAGAGGATCCAGGCAGCTCTGATAAGACTTAATAAGCTAGGGGCAGATGGCAGGGGAGGAGGACTCCCCCTTTCAGTGGACTAAGGGAAGTGGATGGGGGAATGAGAAAGGGAGGGTGGGATCTGGTAGAGATGAGGGAGGGGGCTACAATTGGGATATAAAATTTATTTCCAGAAAAGGGAAAAAAAAAGCCTGCTTGTTCTGCAGCTGGAATGAGGTGGTTCAGAAAGCAGAGATTTTTCTTTCAGTGTAAGGGTTGGCTTAGGCATCATGGTGTCAAAGAGACCCCTGATTACAGATCTTTGTATCCATGTCTTTTCTGTTTGGATAAGGTAGGAGTTCATTACAATGGCTACCAGGTCTGTGTGTTCTGCACTACTTTCTTTTATTAGCATCATCCCTTGGGCTACTCTCCTGTGACACTAGGGTTCCTTCCGTACCTTATATTCTGTTCCTTTTCTCCAGATAGGAGAACTTTGCACCTTCTTTTTTTTTTTAATCATTTATTTAGCCTCTCTCTCTCTCTCTGTGTCTCTCTGTCTCTTTGCCTCTCTCTCTCTGTGGCAATTGACCTCTTGCTGGAATCTTGCTGTAATCATATTGATACTCTTTCTGGAGCATAGGTTCTCTCTTCATCTGAATAACTCTAACTCCATTTTATATCTCATGTCAAACACTGGTTGCCAAGAACTTCCTTACTTCTGTCAACATTGCCTAGGGCTTCTGTACTGAGACCCCTTTCACCCTGTATGGGTTGCATATTTGTATTTGTATATGTCAATATTTAGCTCAAGTTCACTCCTTGTTTTCATCCCCACAGTGTATTCAGAGCAGCCATTGAGACTGGTATTGCTCACAGGTATCTCCACACCACTAAGGAAAAGAACATTCACTGATGCAATACCTAAGCAAATGCTTAGTATGGTTCATCTGCCTCTCTCTGTACATACCAGCTTTAGAATGACTTTGTTTCTTCAGTTTGGCTACCTAAATGATTCATTAAGAACCTGAAGTGAGCAAAAAGCTTTCTGACTAAAGAATCAGGAGTCCTAAAACCTTTTCTTAGTTCTGCTATAAATGAATTTTCAGGCCTTGTATAAACCATTTAAAGTCTTTTTGCATCCTCATATATAAAATAATGTTAAGAGTTGCTTTATTTACTTAACTTTTCTTCTATTCCAACAACATTGAAGGTACAACTTTGTGTTAGTGTCACACAGAAAACAATAGGTGAGACAGGTTGGCTGTAGGCAGGTTCCTGTTTCCAAATACAGTATTCTTTTCAATGCTGAATAAGAGATAGTAATTAATGTCATATTTCAGAAAATTCAATGAATAACAATGAATAAATAACAATGAATCATTATGTGCTGTGTCTTAAGTACAGAAATCGCATGAAATGTATCTGAGCTTCAAATGTGTCATATACAAAGGACCACCGCTGTCCCTGGAGATGAAAGTGATGACCCAAGATCCCCATCATCCTATTATGGCTGCTCTCTGTCACAGTGGCCATGGCTCTTACTAATCTTTAGGAAATGTTGAGTAGTTGGCAGAAGATGTAGGAAAAAAGCAGTTTTATGGTTTTTTCCAATCTATAGTAGACTGCAAATATGAGCCCAGTTCTTTCATCTTTCCTGTATCTCCAGCCTGTGCCATGTAATTTCATAGGCCCCTCCACATTTGACTTTGGGATTTGCCTTGTGAAGTGGTAAAAATTCTCTAAGAAAACATACATGATTTTAGATTATGAACATATGTTGTAAAGACTTGGCTGCTATGATTATGGAACCTAAAGAATCCTATTATTTGCAGTCAACACACTGGAGACTTGGAATATCTAGTGTTACAATTCTAGTTCAAATGACAGCAAGCTTTTAGGAAAATGTGATGCTTCAGCTTAACTCTAGAGGAGAGACAAAGAAAACCCATTATCCCAACTCTTAGACGGTCAGGCAGGAAGCTGCTCTCTCTTATTTGAAAGAAAACATCTATGCTCTATTTAGGACTTAAACAAATTGGATGTGTGTCACCCAAATTAGGAGGGCTGAGTTGATCTACTTAGCCCTTTTCTTTAAATGTGAGCTTTAAGCAAAAACACCTTTATAGACACAATGCAATAATGTTTGCTCAAATATCTAACCACCCAGTTGGCCCAGTCATGTTGACACATAAGTTAAATCATTACACCATGTGATTTGCTTTGACCAATGGGATGTTAGTAACTGTGATCCAAGATGAGGCTCTTGCTTGGCTCGGTGAATTCGTTTGCCTTTAAAATCTCTGCTGGCTAATGAGATGGAACAGAGCAAACGTGCTCTGGTTGTCCCATGGGTGGGGGGAATGGCTTAGCAGCCAGCCAGTGCCCAGGCTGGTCAAGATAAGCTGAGCCTCGTAGCTGAGCACCCACACCCATCAGCACACAGAGGGCTTGTGATAACCCCAGTGTTGGCAATCAATCCACCAGACATCCATTCTGGTCACATCCATGGTCTATTTGAGACTTCTCTTTGTTTAGTCACTCTAACACCAAGCACTGAAACTTGAAAACAAAGAAATACTGGTGTACCCTACAGCAGCAGGGTATTAGGAAGCTCGTGCTGTTTGGAAGGAGAAAACTGAGGTAGATCATACTCATGACAGAAAATGTAAGATTGTAGAAACAGATTGCCTTAGTAAACAGAGTGTTTTGGCAGCTTAGCTCAGGCCAGGCATTTTATCTTTTATATGTAACTTTTATTATTGTTTTTATTATAAAAATAAGTGATAATTATTTTTCTGTTCATGATGTGTTTGTTTGTGTATCTGCACACACATGCATAAGCACACATGCTGTAGCTTCTATGTGACTGTCAGAGGACATCTTTGTGTCCTTAGTTCTCTCTGACCTTTACATGTATTCTAGGGAATAGATGAGGTCACCAGGATTGAGAGACAAATGCTGTTTTCTACTGAACAAATGTTGTTATCTTGTTGGCTTGGGAAGGTAAGTTTATTTTGGTAACTATTATGCTTAAGATAGTGATGGATGGCTTATTGGTGCCAAAATACAGTAAGCGCAAGAGAGTAATTGGCATGAAAGTCACTCAGATAGCCGGGGGGACAGGATAACACATCTGCTCCCCAAGACACAGTGGAAGGAACAGCAGTTCTCAGCAATTGGAAAACTAAGACTTCACTCAGAAGATGGATGAAAGAGTCATTTCAGTGCTACTCTGGGTAAGGATGTACTTATCAGATCTTCATTTCTCATTTCCTGGTAGCGGGAGGAAGGCATATACTCTCCTGTCTTACTGAGTTCGTGGTGAAGCAGACTGCTACAAAAACTAAAGTCAGAAAAGAGTTTTCTTTGTCATTATAGATATATGGTTTCTTAGAATGGTGTGTGTGTATGTTGTATGTGTGTAAAATTATTTTTGAGATATGCATAGTCACCTACTCTATCAAGTTGGGGAGATACATAGAGGTTGGCATATAGTTGATATGAATTAGGGCCCTAGTTTGCAGGCTCTATGCCTTTCCTGGAAAAAGAACTAGAAGGCATAAAGACTAATTTCCTTGAAACCCAGGGGAACAAACAGAAATGTTGTCACAGAGACTCTGGAGCATGCTAGCTGTCAGCTCAGTTTAAGCAGCCTAATCTCATAGGTCAGTATGTCTAAATACATTAAGTTACCAGTGTTGCCTTGTGTTACAACCAGTAAAGACCATAGGAGGAAGGAATAAAAAAACATTATTTCATTTTTATGCTCATGTGCAAGAGACCCTTTTAAGCTAGTTCTGTCTTTATTCCACTGAAAAATGAGATGTGGCTTTCTGAGGGCCAGAGAGTGTGACAGGAGGAGAGGTCAAGTCTTACTTGTAGAGAGATTGGACCCTCATTTCCTGTCCAGGGTCATTCTAGTCAGGGAGGGGCTGGACTTTGCTCTTGGATAAACAACTTAGTATGTTGGAGCCCTTCTCCAAAGCTTATGTCTTCCTCATGCTGTACATTCGGCATTGGTCAGCGGAGACTGTGATCACGTGATGACTGGGTCTTGTGTCATTGACGCAGGGTTGTGAGGTCACATTCTCAAGACATGCCTCTGTGACTGCTGTAGGAGGGTAGTGGAGTGGTGGTCTATGTTTGCATTATTTTTATTTTGGCAGAAGGTAAAACCCATCCTTTCCTCTCTTGACTCCTTCCTCACTGACTTCACAATGTGGGGTGTTCTGACACCTTTTATAGATTTTTTTTGCCTCTTGATGATTCAGCGCCCATTAATGACTGGGCCATAGTAACAAGTGAAGCTGTTTTTATCACCTCCCAGTATGAGTTTTCAGGTAGTACAATGTTATATTATAAACTCCCCAACCATAAACCTCAGTATTTGCGTTTTGTTCCTAAGACTGCCCCAGGGTAATAATGAAGGTCTTGCCTACTGTTTTTCCTCACTCCTTCCATCCCTACAATGTAGCTTTCCCTGCTTGGCCCTATGTGGCATGCCATGCTCCCGTTTCTTAGGGATTGTAATGAACCCTCGTTTCAAATATAAGTGTGTCTTGGTCTATCAGTTTTCCATAGCCAAAATGAAACTTTGGAATAAGTCTTGAGACACAAAGAACACAGACAGAGAATAGAATCGAAAGGAGAAATGGATTGTGTGGATTGTCTTACTGCTTAACACAGCTGCTTATTGCTCTATTGATCTTGATTGACACTCTCCTCAGTGTGTGGCTTCTGAATTCCACACCTGGTATGGCAGAAGCTTAAGAGCAGGGGTTTCTTCAATGGCATTATCCTTTCTATTACATACAAACAGAAACACTATGACGTCTGTGAACTGCCATTATTCGGTGACGTGGGAAAGGCACATGGCATTATTTCTTGTCCTATGAAAAGTTGGAAACTGACATGCAGAGAGTTTGTTATAATGTCCCAGCAATCCAGGCACAAG
The DNA here is from genome assembly GCF_907164565.1 of Psammomys obesus. Classification (NCBI taxonomy): domain Eukaryota; kingdom Metazoa; phylum Chordata; class Mammalia; order Rodentia; family Muridae; genus Psammomys; species Psammomys obesus. The sequence goes on from NW_026596147.1 coordinate 2,557,453, forward strand.
CCAGCTTGAAAACTCAGCTCTCAAACTTGTATCTTTGTAGACCATGAGGCCAAGAAGTTAACGTCACATGAGAAAACTGATAGATGTGTTCAGACTCCTAGAGCCTAATGTTTCAAGCTGCAAAGTTTATTTTAAAGATTGAAGTGGCTCTGGGAGAAATATATTTTAAAATTAATGCTTCAACCATATGACATCCTTTATCCTTTAATTAATACCGAGAGCTCTGAATATCTGAGTTTGAATCTGGGGTGGACTAGAAATAAGCCTCACAGGCTGTTCTGGAGCCCCCACCACAGCAGAGCCTCCCAAAGCCTTCAGGACAACAGCATTCCACTGGAGGCATGTAGCCAATAATAGAAGAAACTGAACAATGAGCAAACCTATGGTCTGTCCACAGAAAAGAGTGTTCTCAGATGCTTGGCAGAGCGCCCTGTCTGCAGCCTCCTCTTTCAGCCTGGATGGTTTTCCGAATACACAATGTGCATCTATCCTTCTTGACATTAAAGATAACACTAGGTGTGGGTTGGACTGCACAAAGCATTCTCTTCCCAACTCCCACAGCTTGGCTTACACTTCTCAAAGTCTCCCACGGTCTTGGCATCTGGTTTCCTTCTGGGAGGCATCTGCCCTGCTGAAAGAACAGGAGGCTGGGGAAAAGAATAGCATCCACAGGACTCTAATTCTTGGGGGGAAACCAACATGACCTTGGCTCGGCAGATCTGTTCACAGGAGGCTTAAGCAGAGACCCTGTTGCTTCTTACAGGAAGTTTGGACAAACTGTGATGATTCAGTTGGAAGAAAACCTTCTGAGCACAGCGCGAGTCCATATCATGAACAAAAGAAGTCTTTTGTCTGCTTTGTATGCCCCCTACAAAGTGTACTCATTAAAAAAAAAAAAAAAAAAAAAAACCCTGCATGCTGTTTGGCTTTCTGAAAAAATAAAATGACTGGAATTCTTAATGCCATTTCAGAGATTTCCTGTGAGGGTTGATGTATACTTTCTGCTAAGTTCAGAGAACTACTCTCCTCTAATTGTTTTCAATATTTCTTCATATTGTTAGCATCTTTCAGAAAAGCACTGCCAGATAGCTTTACCTAGAGGGAATAGAAGACAATAGAATGCAATGATTTGATCTTTAAAAAGGCTAAGAACAAAGCTTGCAACACCCCAATTCAGCGCTGGCTTTTCTTAGTTTACAAATGGTAATGTTTTTGCAATATCCAGAAGCATGCTGTCCTATAAAACTTGACAGCAAAATCAAAAGCATTTTGACTTTGTGTTTGCTTTCCCTATTAATGCTTTCAGAAATATTTGAGATGAGTCTCTCGTCTCCTATAAAGCTGAGATTCCAAATTGGCAGTGAAACTAAAGGAATAAGATGACGACAACATTTGATAAATTCACAATATTTACTCAAACAACAGAAAATGCCTGAAGAGGGATAGATGAGATATTCATCACTTAATGGATGCCTTTCGATTGGGTCCTGACCTGGGGATAGCTTTACAGACAACATTGCATGTTATTTCTGCAAATGGTGGATATCTTTAGTTTCGTCTTTACTGAAAAGATATACTGAGGCCTCAGAACCAGCAATGTCTCTCAAAGCTAGGGATTCCAAAGCAAGTAACTTATTAAGTCTTATTTCTAATATAGATTAAAAAGAATATAGGCCCTTTTAATAGGATTATTTAAAATCACCTTTGGCTTCTTGATTTTAAGAGCGACCAAAAAAATAAGAACAAAGGAAGCTTTTGAAAGATGCTTATCTGGTGATAACTGAAATTCCAAGGTGACTGGGTAGACTGTCTCTTGGGATGCCTTGTCACAAATATTTTCAGGCCTGAAAGGAACTTGGTTTCCAGAAAGACTCAATTTGGCTCTAAAACTGAGAACTCTTGGGAGTACCTGGTATCAGAATAAAGAACTGAGGGGAGCCCTCAAACGTAGTAATCACATAAAAATAGCGCAGGATCAAAGACTCAGCACTCATGTATGCTATTAGCTGCATTTGCTTCAGAGTTTATCTGGGACTTTCCCAAGTGACAGTGATAGTGAGTTTTATGGGTTAGGTTCAGTTAGGCAGACACTAGACCCATCTTGTGAGGGTTTTTTTTCCCCTCTCACTGAGTAGATAGGTTCTTTCTTCCCTTGGTTTCCTTTACTGTTCTTACATGAGGTCATTCCTCTTTGCTTACCTATGTGATGGCTCCTTTCCACTTTATTTCTTCAGAGGTCTTTGCTTCAAATCTTCCTTGTTTCACCCACGCATCGTCAGGGTCTCTTGAGTCTTCTGCAGCAGGATCTGGTTTGCTATAAAACCCCAAACCTAACCTTGCCAGAAGCTTCTCTTTGTTCTCCTCCTCTTCAAATCACAACTCGTTCGGAGCTAGACAATTTGTGGTAGTAGAATGTGCGTTACTGTTGGAGACAGAAAAAAAAAGTCTTAATTTATAAAATACCACATTTTATGGCTTTGGGAAAATGACTCAACCATTTTGTTATATGGGATATATCTTGTAATTATTATGAGGAGAGTTCAGTCCTATCCACAAAGCTCTGCTTTCTGGGCAGGATCACTAAGTTATATTTGGAATTACCAGGTCTCAAAGGTTATCGTCTCTAGGGAAGTTTTATGACTGGTTGGGCAGCAGGTTCTGTAGCAGTGTGTTCTATATTTTGGCTGCTGGAAGTGGTGGTTGAGGTGGTGGATGCCAAACGTATGCTCTGTATGAAATCCAGACATCAGCTGGGATTTCTCTGTTTCCTGCGATCTGTATAAGCGATATCTAATGGCACTTCCTGTGCGCATTCAGTTTATAGTGTGTGTCGTTTTCTCATGTACTAACCCCCCTTCCACAAAGCATTTGCCCAGATACGGGATCTTATTTCTTCTTCATTTCCATATGAAATTTCACTTATCAAGACAAAGATACATGGGAATCTGAAGGCGACATAAGCAGCAATTACACTGCAGAACAATTGGCCTAGAAAAGCCTGGGATAAGCAAGTTTATTAGCCTATGAATATCAGGACTTACACCACCAAGGACCATAAAATCCTGACTCTTTTTGTTCATTTATTTGACTGTTATTTCTCAATCCCTAATGACACACCGTTGCATAAAAGATCCTCACTAACAATCCTGTAGGATGTACTGAGCATTTACTGTATGCCAGACACTGAGTTAACTGCTTATTGCAAATCAGTGCTATTTGTCATAATTCCTTAAATATCCAACAGGATATTTGCTCTGAGCTTCATCTCCCCTACTGAAATGGGGCTGGCATTTAGGCGATATTTCTCTCTGTTGGTTCTGTGTATAGACAATTAATTACACAGGGAGGCTTGAACTCAGGGCTTATGAAGGCCCTACTTGCACTTGGTGTGGAGTATGAGGAAAACATTTCTTCATGAGTTGGCCCGTTAAGGTCAGTTAGAATGAGACATTTCTTTTTCAGTTCATGCTTAGGAGACATCTGGTTTTGGTAATGGGGGCAGAGGCAAGTGCTAGTGGTCACAGCGTCACCATCAGAGCTTAGTTCCTGTTCTCTGCTTGATTTTTTTAAAAAATTAATTAATTAATTAATTATTCAACTTATTCACCTTGTATCCCAGCTGTAGCCCCCTCCCCTGTCTTCTCCCAATCCTGCCTTTCCTCCCTCTTTTCTTCCTATGCCTGTCCTCAGTCCACTATCTCTGCTTGTATTTATGTAGTGTGGTCTTCCTGCCATTGGCTACTCTTTTGTGTCTGTGAAGATATACAACTCCATTTCTAGAATACTCTTTCATGCTGTCTCCTCAGCTTCTACTCTGCTCCTCAGGAAACCCTCACTCCTTAACCCTGAGCTGCTGTGAAGTCTCTTATAAGGCCTCTCCTTTTGTCTCTATCAGTTCTTAGTCCTGTTCCTACCTTTAAAAAAATAATTTTAAATATCGGACATTTTTCAATTTTTACTTATTTGTGCTCTTTAATGCTTCTTTTTATTCATTCTCCCATTAGAATTTAGGTACAGATAGGAAAGTATAGGCTCTGGCTTACTCATTATATTTTAATTGACTGTCTTGTGTATAATTAGTAAATGTTAATGAAATAAACATTAGGAAATTAGAATAAATTTAGTTCTTTCTCACTTCCTTGTTAGAAACAGGTTTACATGGCTCCAATCATGTTCTCTAGCCAATGATAACCTATAGATTAGCTTTCTTCTTGCCTCTCCACTCTACGTCCTGAGATAGCACCTGGTTCATCACATAACTTTTGTTATGTGTGTAGCATTCAGTTGCTGGGACAGAATACTCAAGTTTTGAAATATCCTATTTAGTACCTAATTCATGCAAGGGCTACAATAAAATTACAGGATCCAGTGTGTGTGAATGTTGCTTTTCAAAGTGTAAGGAGCCATCCTAGATGAATCAAAGGGTTTTTCATTGATGTCTCCCATCTCTGTGGCTGACCACAAGGAAGGCACAAGACTATGAAGGTCTTCCACATGTGTTTCCTAGTGTTTTTCCTAGTTCCTAGTGTGTCACAGGAAGAAGGCTTTGAGGTTTCAAAAGCCCATAGTAGGTGCAATGTGTCTCTTTCTGCTGCCTATAGATCAGGATGTAGCTTTCAGATACTTTCTCAGCACCTTGCCTTTTTGCCTGCTACCATTCTCTCCATCATGCTGATAAATGTACTTATCGCAACTGTAAGCAAGCACTCAGTTAAATGCTTTGTTTTATAAGAGTTGTCTTGGTCATGCTGTCTCTTCACAGAAATAGAACAATGATTAAGACAGGTCATTTTGCTAAAGGATCCACTGTTTCCCAATAGCATCACCAGCTGGAATCCAAGGTGTAAACATATGGGCTTTAGAGGACATTTAAGACCCACAGGATTAGGTTCTGTTTCATAGCATTGTCCATGAAATGATTTTTGTTGGTGTATTTTTCATGGTTTACCAAATAAACAATGTACTAGTGTGTGTTGTGTGTGTGTGTGTGGAAGAGAGGAGAGACAGAGAGGATGAGAATTTCTTTTGAGAATCGGCTCACAGCTTTTTGAAGGCTGCAAGTTCAAAGTCTACAGGGGAGGTCAACAGGCTGAGAACCAGCAGTGATCCCACACTGCCACTCACATTCAGAAGCGTTGTGCTGGTAGAATTTTCATTTTGGTTGTAGGAGGTCAGTCTTTGTTCCAGTGAAGTCTTTCACTGACTAGATGAGGTCTACTCATCCTCTTCAGAGAACACTGGACACTGATATTTCTCACATAAAATAAATAAGCATAGCTGCACTGGCATTTTATTGTCATCACATAAAACGAAGAAGAACAATCAATCTGAAACTCTAATGATGACAGATTTGCCCTAAAGTCCCAACACACAACTCTTCAGATGTTTGTTCCGTTTTAAGAGTTTCATGGTATAGAGTAGTCTCAGATCTTTATGATACAATTCCTTACACACAAATCAAGCAGGTTGGTGTCAATCAGGAGCTGGCAGGCAGGAACTCCACGGGCCGCAGCTTCTGTCTGTTTATGTGTGGCAACAGATCTAAGGGCACTTCTCACAAATAAACATTTGTTGTGATTCTGAAAGCTGACTTTGAACTACAAATGATTGAAATGTTGTTTTCCTCGTAAAGAACTTGATTTGCCTCATTTTTAGGCCTGTATTATGGAAAGGCATACCAAACAACTGTGCTATAATTTTGAACTATATCAAGAAAAACAGTGAGGGCTGGGGAGTTGCTCAGTTGGTGGAATGCTTGCCTAGAATATAGGAGGTGCTAGGTGCAGTTTCCAGTACTTCCTAACACTGTCTGTAGTAGTATACTCTCTAGTTCCAGCATTTGGGAGGTAGAGGAAGGAAGATCGGAAGTTCAACATCATCCTTGGCTACATAGGTAGTTCAAAGCTAGCCTAGACCATGTTAAAATATAAAAGAAGAAGAACAGGAGGCAGGGGAAAAGGAGGAGGAGGAGAAGGAAGCAAAGGAGAAGGAGAAGGGGGAAGAGGGGTAGGAGGAAAACAAAGAAACTATGGATATGTTTTTTTCTGCCTCCATGACTATTATGTAAAAATAACTTTGATTTTTTTTTTCTCTTAACACTCGAAGCCTAAAATATTTATCTAAACCTTTATAGAAAACACTTGGTCCAAATATCTCAAGTTCTTGGGTTGGGCATTCTATATGCCTTGGTTTTATTAGAAATATAATACATTGCAGGAAACCCTCATCTGCTAATTGTCTTGGAATAATTTTATTGAAGACAATGTCTGATTAAATGAGTTTTGCGACATTTTAGAAGGTTAAGCTAAGTGATAGGAATGGGGCAGGCTTGGCCTATGGCTGTCTGGCTGGGCACCATTACTATTTTACTCTGAAATGTCCCCACATGCTCAGGATTTAACTGTTTGTTCCCCAGAAAATTGGTGCTGTTTGGGGGACTTTAGAACCTTCAAGGGGTGATGCGTAGGTGAGGTGAAAGAAGGTTTCTGGGGGCTGTAGGCTGGCTCCTGCTCCCTGCTGTTCTTCCTGCTTCCTGGACTCCCATAACACAAAGAGCCTCTGCTGCATGCTATCACTACCACAGACCAAATTGTTCTGCCACTGCCATGGACCACACAGCTCCCTGAAACCGTGAACTAAAGTAGCTTTTCGCTCCCTTAGGTATTTTGTCACAGTGATGTGAAAGTGACTGATACATAATACTTTGTGCCAACTGAAAATGAAGACAAGTATGAGACTCCCCCAGAGTCCTCAGCCTGATGCTCAGGACACTCATTACTCTGCTTGCAAGATGCTTGGTCATGTGCCATTTTCTAGCTGTTGCTCAGTCTTGTGTTCTCCTGACACCTGCAGCAGCACCCCTGTCTTTAGCCCTGGTGATGGCTGTGATTTATTTCCTTGGCTGAACTCTGCCCTGCCTAACCGGGTGTGATTTGGATATAACCATTCTGGTCTACTCTAGACCACCATGAGTAGTGCTCCTTACCTTCCTTACGGCTCCTGGCTGAGCTTGTTCAGAATGTGCTATGATTCAATTTCTCTAAATCATGTTTCAGCACAAACCTCTCCTTGGGCAGAGGCCAGGACATATGCATCTCACAAACGCCTGCCACAGAGGATGCTGAAAGAAAGGCTGAGTGAACCTCTTACTGGGAATATATACATTGCTCTGGCAGGCTGTTCTTCTCTGCCTCTTGTTTATAAGGCAGAAAAGGGAACTGGCTCTGTTGTAGCCCCCCTGTGTGAAATCCTCTATTCAGCTTTGCTTAGTTGCTTGTTTTCTAGGATTATCATTTGCTTTGTACTCACAAAGTCCTTTCACAGGTTGAGGCAAAGCACCCCTACAGGAAATGCTTGGAGTCAGTGGAAAGGGGCTTTTTGCAAATGTCTTAGGAGATGAATTAGCTGCAGAGTGAGAGATCAATTTGCTTTGTACTTTATGTTTCCATCATAGTCTTTGACGAACTTGATCCCATTACCCTGTTGAATTAGGAAATGAGCCGGAGGCACAAATAGCTGTGAAAATTTTCTTTTGTTGAGTTCCCTGGAATTTGGATACTTAACCAGAGTTTGCAAAAATCCCGTGAGGCTTCTTTTTGTATGTTACATTTAACTTACATTGTTTCATTTTGCAATCCTGTGCTTCCGTCCAGGCTCTATCATAACCTGCATTTTCCAGGAACGGATTGCTGACTGTGCACTTGAGGACTTTTGCCCAGCTCAGGGTATGTTGCTTTGTTCTGGTGACTGTCCCAGGGGTTCTGAAACTCCCTTCTATCATCATTCTGCAATCAGCCCTGAAGCACGTAAGGAATAAAGTTGGCAGCCAGAGAAAGTGGAGAAATAGTGCACATAGACCCAATCCACACTGGAAACAACCGTGGGGAGGTGGGTGGCATTGGGGCATGGTATTAAAAAAAAAAAAAGAAAAAAAAGAATCTCAACCACCTGTGGTTCTAGAAAGTTTCAAGAACTGGCTGAAGCTCTCTGTGTTGGATCTGCATATGGGAGCACAAGTCTGTTGCTTCAAGTAAAGCCTGAGCATCAGTGGAGTTTTCTGCTAAAGTAATTCTGAACAATGGCTGTTTCTATCAATTATAAGGATTTTTTTTTGTCAGATGTTGATATTTTAAATTATGTCCATTCAAGAAAGAAGGAAATAAATCAACCCAGTTACTAGAAAGTCAATTTTTAAGGTTTAAGTCTTTCTAGGAGAATTCATCCCCAACTGGCCTGAATTTTGCTTGGTTGCCTTCTCTCTGATTCTGAACAGAGAACAGGCTACTGACTTCTTAGCTTTAATTTAAATAGATTTGTCTAAAATAAAGCTTGTCCTTCCAACCCCCCCCCACACCTTAAATGTATTCCCCCAAACTTACTTTGTTTCTTTCAGTAACAGCATCATTTTCTTGATTAAGAGACTTTAAAGTATTTTGATTCCTTTCTATTCTTATTTTATCCTCCTGCTTGGTCATGGTGGCATATTCCAGGGATCCCAGCAGCCAGGAGGCTGAGGCTGAATGTTTCTGAGATGAGCCTGATGTACATAGTTGAGATTCTGTCTCACAAAACAAAACAAAATCTTTCATGCCTTTTTGTCTCCAAATCTTGTCAACATATGCTTTTCGCCATGGCTGCTGTTTTCATTTCTGCAATTCCATGCTTGACACTTTGTATTTTGACTGTTGCTGCCCTTTTGCACGTTTTTCAGTTCCATCACACATTTTGGAGATCAACCCACACTGCTTTCTTAGCCTTAAGTTTTGCTTTCCTTTGGATGAATCATCGGACACACAAAAGCTTGGTGGGCTTCTAACCTCACTCACAGGGCTAAGCACTGGACACGCTAGCATTTGCCGCTCCTCAGTCGATAATGTGTGCTCTTTATACATGTCACTGTAAAATAAAATAAAAAAAAAAAAACCAGGAGGTATGAACAAATGTATTTTATTATTTACAGGGAAAAGCCAAAGTTCTTTGCTGACATCAAATAGCCAAAAAAGAAATCTGTTAAAAATTTGTTTAATCTGGTTGTCTCTCACCCTTTTGGCTACCGGAAAAGTGATTCTATCAGATCATTATCACCTTTTGTCCGAAAGTATATACTATACACATCGCAAAGCTTCTAATCATGTATTTATTTCTAGAAGGGCTTTCTTCCTTCTGCTGAAGTCCTATGTTTCTGATGCAGCTTTTGAAGATTGAGGATATAGCAAAGCAGTAGAGTAGTCAGGTTCCTGGCTTTAATCCTCACCATTACTGAAAAGAAAGGTGTAGACATCCTGTTACAGTTTTCTTTGCCTACTCATACAAATTATACGGTGATTCACAGCATGTCTGGGCTGTTAACTTGTTTCTCTGTAGGCATGTGTAAAGAGTAACATTTTCTGGATAGCTTGAGTGGTTATGACTATTCTGGCTGAAAGTATGTAAGCGGAATTGATGTTTGTCATTTCCAGTGTTGCTGAAAAAATGCTATGATCTCCTTAGTTTGGGGGAACTAGGCATCTCAGTGTTTTAGATGGCATAGTCATCAGAGTCATAATATGGAACCACACAGATCTCTGAGTTACCACTTAATAGAGGGTTACCAATCAAGGTAGGTAGCTTTGCGTGAACTTTCATTGTGTTAAGTCATTGGTAGGGCATGTTTGCTACAGCAACTAGTGATATTGCCCTAATGCCTAGCGTGATTTTCAAACACACACACACACACACACACACACACACACACACACACACACACA
>NW_026596147.1:2567208-2568378 GCF_907164565.1 Psammomys obesus
CACACACACACACACACACACACACACACACACACACACACACACACGCGCTCATCCCTGGTGAAGACTAAGTCTCCCTTCCTCAACATTTGTTAATTGCTGGTAGCTCTTCATGTAGGGACAGGCCCCTTGAGATTCCTTCCAATCACATTTGGATGTCAGCTATTGTTGGGATTACTCAGGACTTGTTTAGACAGCTATGTTGTTGTGATTTCATGGATATAGCTTCTTGTCATAGCTAGAAGGCACAATCTCACAGCAGGTTTTTGCTGCTCCGGCTCTTAAAATGTTTCTCCTGCATCTTCTGTGATGTTCGCTGAGCCTTAGGTGCCAGAGTTATGCTATAGACGGGCACCCCAGACTCAGCTGTTCTCTGTCCTTTGACTAGTTGTGTCTTTCTGTAATGTTCTCCTGCTACTTTGTTTTTTGATGAGGGGTGAGCTTTATATTATCCGTGTGCATAAAAATAAAAACTATGTAAAGTTAAGAAATAATATTGGTTTAGGCAAGTGGCAAATGAAGGTTCACCTCTGGGTCTGTGACACCTCTTTGGAGACGTCTCCTGAGCCATAGAAGCAGAAGCTGTGATGTGAGTGGATACACTGGGGCTGGGCTCCCAGTGAGCCACTGATCTCTGCACTGTATCCGGTTGTGGTTTTCTCTGATGGTCAATACTGGAAAGAGAAGCATCTTTGGTGAAGACTGGTAGCTACACTTACCTGTGGGTGTAGAGATAAATTTAAAATGTAGTTAATGAATTGTGCTGGCCTAGCAAAGTGGTCACAGTAGATTCTTTTCTAAGATTTATGACCTCACTAGCCCCAGGTAATTGGCTAGGTTTCTAGTATCAGGTCTGGCTTTCATCCTGTCGGGTGGGCCTTAAGTCTAACTAGGCAGCTTTTGGTAACTAGCAACATGTGAGTGTCGCTCTTGCACCGTTCTGGAATCTCGCCGTGCCGGTCATTGTTGTGGTTCATACATGTCACAGCTGGGAAGGACACTTAATTGCAGCTGTCTGTTGGTAGCGTGCATAGTAAGTATTTTCTGGTAGCATGGAAGTTAGACTGTAGGAAGGATGCTTTCAGGTTAGATCCAGGTCAAATCTTCTGAGTAGTGTGTCTTAAATATGTACTGTCTTCAGAAACAGGGGCTTGCTTTCTCCCTCTGAGA